>NC_087201.1:80113913-80118913 GCF_015104395.2 Macrobrachium nipponense | reverse complement strand
TGTATATATATATATTATATATATATATATTATATAATATATATATATATATATATATATATATATATATATGTATATATATATATATATATATATATATATATATATATATATATATATATATATATATATATATATATATATATATATATATAGATATATATATATATATAATTTTTATATCCCCTGATCATAAACAAGTTCGGCGGTAAATTTCCTGGTGATACCAATGTTTCGATCAGGGACTAAATTTAGAGGCTGCACAAAGAATTTCATCTCGTTTAGAATTCTTATTCTCTATCTCATTCCAATGTATACCAAATATTAGCAAATCAAAAGGATGTAAATTAATTCATCCAACATCAGCAGTATTTATTGGTCATTCGTGGGTGAATTCAGATGAAAAAGTCACCTAACCAATAAATTGCATTAGTGGCGGATTTAAGGGGGGCGAGCACCTCAACATGTGGGCAGCCCCCCATCACCCCATGGACATGCAATAATAGAAATTGGTTTTCTTGCAGTAAATCATTATTAGTAGCCAAAATGTGCTTAGTTAATGTTTATTCCAACGATAACAACTACTTTGTATACATTAAATGTCTGTATATACATATATAAATATTGATATACACGTATGTACTATATGCATATGTACTACGTGTATCATATATATATATATATATATATATATATATATATATATATATATATATATATATATCTATACAAATATATCATATATATACATACATGTATATATATGTAGTATATATATATATATATATATATATATATATATATATATATATATATATATATATATATATATATATACACACACACACATATATATATATATATATATATATATATATATATATAATATATATATATATATATATATATATTATATATATAAAACCTCCAGGCGATGTCCATGATACGAGATGTAAAAATGACATTTTATTAAAAGAAACGTTTCGCACATGAAATTCTCTGTGCATCATCAGTCTGAAAGAACATAAAGACACATTTACAAATAAAATACAATAAAACTGATAAAAACAGGAATTCACATAATTTAGGAATAGTCATAAAATTACGTGAAAGAACAAAGTAAAACAGGTTAAAAGAGACTGCTTAAGACACCAACCGTTCATTGTGAGGAGAGATGATGGTATAAACTAAGACAAGTTAAAAGTAACGACTTCAACTATGCCAGGTACAGAGTTGCTGAGGACGTATTACTGTTGAGGGAGGGATCAAGCCTCTTGATAATAAAGACTCAAGAGTAGTTAAATGTTCAGGATGATTGACATAGGCTTTTATGGAAAACTGTTCTTTTTGTATTTCAATTTTGCAATGATAGGCATGATTTCTGATGTTGGAAAATTCAGGTAGTTTTATGTATATATGTATGTGCACATATGTAATATATACACACAGTAGTTGTTGTTGTTAAAATAACCATTAACTAAGCACATTTTGGCTACTAATAATAATTCATTGCAAGAAAACAAATTTCCATTATTCATATCCATGGGGGGGGGGGGGGGGATGGGGGGGGGAGGGGGCTGCCCACACGTCCAGGTGCTCGCCCCCCTCAAATCCGCCACTAATTGGTGACAATAAATACTGATGATGTTGGGTGAATTAATTTACATCCTTTTGATTTGCTACTATTTGGTATACATAGGAGTGAGATAGAGAATAAAAACTCTAAACGAAATGAAATTCTTTGTACAGACTTTAAATTTAGCCCCAGATGAAACATAGTAGGTATCATCAGGAAATTTACCACCGAATATGTTTATGATCAGGGGGATATCAAAATTACAGCAGTATATCCCCTCAATTCATAGTAGTTCGATCTTAACATAAATTACTGAAAGGAAATATGTGATTGTTCCTTCCTATTCAATTTATGTCTTGCCTTTGGGGACTCCATTCAAACAACATGCTCTAGACCAGTGAATATAAGAATATCACCAAGGGTGCCATCGGGATTTTAGGGGAGATTAGTTGGGGCATGGGCAAAAACGGTTGGAAACAACTGCTCTAGATTTTGGCTAAAACCTTTAATGCTTTGTGATATTCCCTGGGCAATGATCATATAGTGCTCCAACATAAATTTCTAGATTAACATGTCAAGGTGACAAGTTCCTTGGTTAGTTCACTCAGAGGTAAACCTTCCCTTTAGTCGTTTCATCTAGTACCTCTTAACTTGCGTTTAATATATGGCGATAGTTATTTGCGACTTCTCATATAATATATAATATTTATGGTTAATAAAAATTAAACCTTTTTTTATAGTAGTTTTCTTTATTTAGATTCGTATTAAAATTCGAAGGAGCTTTTCACTCGGGACTTAACCATAGTATCTACCTCCGCCGAAATGACCGAATCCGCCTAACCCTCCAAAACCTCCAAATCCTCGATGGAATCCACCGTGAACGAATCCAGGCTCAGCTACTGGGCTCCTCTTTCCACGGTAGCCTCCATATCCGAATCCATGTCCGCCAAAGCCACCAAATCCTCCCAATCCTCCAAAACCTCCAAATCCTCTATGGAATCCTCCGTGAACGAATCCAGGCTCAGCCTCGGGTTCGGGTTCTGCTACGGGGCTCCTCTTTCCACGGTAACCACCATATCCGAATCCGTGGCCTCCAAATCCACCCAAGAAGCCACCTCCATGATGGCCACCAAATCCTCCGAATCCACGGTGGAATCCTCCAAAGTGACCTGGATCGGCTTCAGCTTCTGGGTCAGCCACAGCCACAGCCTTGGCTTCAGGCTCAGCTACTGGGCTCCTCTTTCCACGGTAGCCTCCATATCCGAATCCATGTCCACCGAAATGGCCACCAAATCCTCCAAATCCTCCAAATCCTCCGAAGCCTCTGTGGAGTCCGCTGTGGAATCCAGGATCAGCTTCGGCTTCCGGTTCAGCAACAGGATCAGCTGCTACTATCCCCAAAAGGACCACGGCTAAGGTGGCGATAATCGTCTAAAAAGAATTATTTGAAAAGCCTATGTAGTTCAAATTACAACAAAAAGTCTAATGACAGAAAAGTTTATTAAACTGGTGTTAATATTGCAGCAGCTTTTATAAAATATTATCCACTTGGAATTGTTCACGCTGTTGTACAAGAATTGGAAGACTCGTTGTTTTGAATATATCGTAATCCCTTTTCTCTTTAAAAAAAAATCCGCTGTCAGTGAAAAACACATTACTAGAGAAAAATTACGATGCAAAATATCATGAGTTTTGAAAATGATTCACGCTTTGATGTTACATTATGTTCCTAGATCTATTTGATCATTTCAATTGAATCTAATCAACCCCCAGAAACAATATGTTGATAATAATTAAGTGTGTGGTTAATAAGTTAATAAATCTTCACACCTGAACAAAAACAACCAATGTTATGAGAAAAAAAATATTTATACTCTGAAGCGTCATTTCAACTAGACATAAACACATTTTGCCTTTTCCAGTCGTATTTTCTTTCCCTACTTTTAAAATTAGTATGATTAGTATAATCTTTTATTATCGTCTTGATGCAGTAAGATTACGTTTTGGTCTTCCCATTTGCAAATATATGAGCATAAAAGAATTATGACAGTCTACTTATTTTCAGTTCAGTCTCTCTCTCTCTCTCTCTCTCTCTCTCTCTCTCTCCTACCTTGGACATCATCGTGCAGTGCTTGAGAGGCGACTGTGCTGAGACAGACTCAGGGATCCATTTATATTCTGACTGAGGAAAGCCTAGTGTCCTTCGGACGATCGTCAGGATCGTGAGGAAAAGACACTACGTCACCCTCTATTATTAGACAAGGGCCATAACCTTCCACCTTTTTTCCAGCTTTCGTTTCCTTAAAAAAAAATAAATAATCAAAAAAAACCTGACGTTTCGTTCCATATTTAGATAATATAGTTTGATCAGAATTAAGGCATATACATAATATATATATTATATTTATATTATATATATATATATATATATATATATATATATATATAAATATATATATATATATATATATATATATATATATATATATATATATATTAGTTGACCAACCCAGCACTGCCCAGGAAAACTTTGAACGACAGTCGATTATTTACCTTGGAAAGAAAGTAACAGGTGGTGAGGTTTTTATTAACATGTTTATTTAGAGTAATAAATTCTAGACAGGGTTGTTGATCACAGGAATTGAAAAGCTTTTCAGTGATAATACACAAACTTTACACAACAGAAAAATTCAAATGAAATACAGGAAAATTTTTCTGAGTGTGGCAGCAATTCCAGTCACGTTACTTGGCCAGCATTGAGCGAGAAATTGTACGAACCTAAGTTCTCGACTCCACGTTTCACACAATTCCAAAATGTTACCACATGGCTGCATCTATGCCGAGACCCGCAATAAACAAAGTACCCCGGAAGTAACAAAAACCTTCGGGTCAAATGAGAGCCGTGTGCAAAATTTCGTCTAGAACAGTCAAGCGGTTCAGATTTCTATAGCGAACCAGTTTACATGGTTACAACATATATATATATATATATATATATATATATATATATATATATATACTATATATATATATATATGTGTGTGTGTGTGTGTGTGTGTGTGTGTGCGTGTGTGTGTGGTAATGCCGAACGCTAAGTACAATTTCTCAGCTATCAATGGCTAACGAAGTACTGCAGATTCGGAATTAACTTATACCTCGCTTTATGGCTCAGGTGCTGTGTCGAGTGTTCGACACATTTCAGTACCATTCCATTAAGCACTTAAACATTCCTCTTCGGTGATCCTTTCCCAGGGGTGATATTCCCGAAGTAGCGGGAATTAGTTATTAAACGACACTTGTATCTTAATGATTACATATAAATCACAGTTTTTAAAATTTCATATATATATATATATATATATATATATATATATAATATATATATATATATATATATATATATATCAATTCAAGCTACAAATGT
>NC_087201.1:80088913-80103913 GCF_015104395.2 Macrobrachium nipponense | reverse complement strand
ATCGAATCCATGTCCGCCAAAAAGCCCCCAAATCCTCCAATCCTCCAAAACCTCCAAATCCTCTATGGAATCCTCCTTGAACGAATCCAGGCTCAGCCTCGGGTTCGGGTTCTGCTACGGGGCTCCTCTTTCCACGGTACCCACCATATCCGAATCCGTGGCCTCCAAATCCACCCAAGAAGCCACCTCCATGATGGCCACCAAATCCTCCGAATCCACGGTGGAATCCTCCAAAGTGACCTGGATCGGCTTCAGCTTCTGGGTCAGCCACAGCCACAGCCTTGGCTTCAGGCTCAGCTACTGGGCTCCTCTTTCCACGGTAGCCTCCATATCCGAATCCATGTCCACCGAAATGGCCACCAAATCCTCCAAAGCCTCCAAATCCTCCAAAGCCTCTGTGGAATCCGCTGTGGAAATCCAGGATCAGCTTCGGCTTCCGGTTCAGCAACAGGATCAGCTGCTACTATCCCCAAAAGGACCACGGCTAAGGTGGCGATAATCGTCTAAAAAGAATTATTTGAAAAGCCTATGTAGTTCAAATTACAACAAAAAGTCTAATGACAGAAAAGTTTATTAAACTGGTGTTAATATTGCAGCAGCTTTTATAAAATATTATCCACTTGGAATTGTTCACGCTGTTGTTCAGAATTGGAAGACTCGGTGTTTTGAATATATCGTAATCCCTTTTCTCGTAAAAAAAATCCGCTGTCGGTGAAAAACACATTACTAGAGTAATATTACGATGCAAAATATCATGAGTTTTGAAAATAATTCACGCTTTGATATTACATTATGTTCCTAGATCTATTTGATCATTTCAATTAATGCTAATAAACACCTAGAAATAATATGTTGATAATAATTAAGTCTGTGGTTAATAACTTAATAAATCATCACACCTGAACAAAAACAACCGATGTTATTGAGAAAAAAATATTTATACTCTGAAGCGTCATTTCAACTAGACATAAACACATTTTGCCTTTTCCAGTCGTATTTTCTTTCCCTACTTTTAAAATTAGTGTTTAGTATAATCTTTTATTATCATCTTGATGCAATAAAATTACGTTTTTGGTCTTCCCGTTAGCAAATATGTTGAGCATAAAAGAATTATTTTCAGTTCTCTCTCTCTCTTCTCTCTCTCTCTCTCTCTCTCTCTCTCTCTCTACCATTGGACATCATCGTGCAGTGCTTGAGAGGCGACTGTGCTGAGACAGACTCCAGGGATCCATTTATATACTAACTGAGGAAAGCCTAGTGTCCTTCGGACGATCGTCAGGATCGTGAGGAAAAGCCACTACGTCATCCTCTATTATTAAACAAGGGCCATAACCTTCCACCTTTTTTCCAGCTTTCGTTTCCTTAAAAAAATTAAATAAATAAAAAAAACTTGACGTTTCGTTTCATATTTAGATATTGCATGTTAATATATATAGTATATATATATATATATATATATATATATATATATATATAAGTTGACAACCCAGCACTGACCCAGAAAACTTTCAACGACAGTCGATTCTTTGCCTTGGAAAGAAAGTAACAGGTGGTGAGGTTTTTATTAACATGTTTATTTAGAGTAATAAATTCTAGACAGGATTATTGATCACAGGAAAGAAAAGCTGTTTCAGTGATAATACACAAACTTTACACAACAGAAAAATTCAAATGAAATGCAGGAAAATTTTTCTGAGTGTGGTAGCAATTCCAGTCACGTTACTTGGCCCAGCATTGAGCGAGAAATTGTGCGAACCTAAGATCTCGACTCCACGTTTCACACAATTCCAAAATGTTACCACATGGCTGGATCTATGCCGAGACCCGCAATAAATAAAGTACCCCGGAGGACACAAAACCCTTTGAGTCAAAATGAGGGCCGTGAGCAAAATTTCATCAAGCGGATCAGGTTTCTATAGCGAACAAGTTTACATGGTTACAACATAGATATATATATATATATATATATATATATATATATATATATATATATATATATATATATATATATATATGTGTGTGTGTGTGTGTGTGTGTGAATGCCGAACGCATAGTACAATTTCTCAGCTATCAATGGATAACGAAGTACTGCAGATTCGGAATTAACTTATACCTCGCTTTATGGCTCAGTGGTTACTGTCGACTGGAGCCGTTGGGAAGGTGTGTGTCGAGTGGTTTACACATTTCAGTACCATTCCATTAAGCACTTAAACATTCCTCTTCGGTGGTCATTTCCCAGCGGTGATATTCCCGAAGTAGCGGGAATTAGTTATTAAACGACACTTGTATCTTAATGATTATATATAAATCATAGTGTTAAAAATTTCATATATATATATATATATATATATATATATATATATATATATATCTACATATATATATATATATATATATATATATATATACATATATATATACATATAATATATATATATATAAAATATATATATATATATATATATACATATATATATACATATGTGTAGGCTCAGTTATTGTTGGGTTCTTACTTAAATTTCTTTCGAGGAAGTTTCCAAGTGAAGAATCGGAGGTTTCAATGATGAGAGAGCCAATTAATTTACAGTCCGTTAACTTTCAAGAATTTCTGCAAGTCGGGCTTATAATCTCACACAAAAATATTTCACCATGAAAATGGAATATACATGTTCCCTTTCAATACATATGTAAACTCATATATACGTACATACATATATTTATATATATATATATATATATATATATATATATATATATATATATATATATATATATTATCTATATCATATACATATGTATGTATGTATATATTTAGAGTATTATGAATGCATGTATATATATATATATATATATATATATATATATATATATTATATATATATAATTATATATATATATATATACGAATCTTCAGAGGGTGTCCATGATACTAGTTGTAAAAGGATGAAGTTTATTATGAAACGTTTCGCACATGAAACATCTGTGCATCATCAGTCTGCAAAGAGCAATAAGACAAATAAATAACATATAAAGCCATAAAAACACAAACAGAACTCATGAATTAAAAATAGTCTTAAAATTAACCAAAAAAAAAAAAAGAGGAAAAGTACAAAGTAAAAAACAGTAAAAGAGAGAGACAACACCCAAAACACTAACCGTCCATGAGGAGAGAAGATGGAATGACCTGTCGTCAAAAGCAGGTGACGACGTTAACTATGCCAGGTATAGAGTTGCTGAAGAAGTATTACCATTTAATGAAGGAACAAGTTTCTTAATATATAATGACTCGAGGGTAGTTAAGTGATCAAGATGTTTGACATGATCTATTATTGTGAACTGTTCTTTCTGGAGCTCAATTTTGCAATTAAAAGCATGGTTCCTGATATTAGAAAATTTAACGACAGGTCATTCCATCCTCTCTCCTCATGGACGGTTAGTGTTTTGGGTGTTCTCTCTCTTTTTACTGTTTTTACTTTGTACTTTTCTCTTTTTTTTTGGTTAATTTTAAGACTATTTTAATTCATGTGAGTTCTGTTTGTGTTTTATGGCTTTATATGTTATTTATTTGTCTTATTGCTCTTTACAGACTGATGATGCACAGATGTTTCATGTGCGAAACGTTTCATAATAAACGTTTCACATAATTTAGGAATAGTCATGAAATTACGTAAAAGAACAAAGTAAAAAACAGGTTAAAAGAGACTGCTTAAGACACCAACCGTTCAATGTGAGGAGAGATGATGTTATAAACTAAAGACAAGTTAAAAGTGACGACTTCAACTATGCCAGGTACAGACTTGCTGAGGACCCATTACTGTTGAGGGAGGGAACAAGCCTCTTAATAAAAAAGACTCAAGGGTAGTTTAATGTTCAGGATGTTTGACATAGTCTATTATGGAAAACTGTTCTTTTTGTATTTCAATTTATATATGTATGTGCACATATGTAATATATACACACAGTAGTTGTTGTTGTTAAAATAACCATTAACTAAGCACATTTTGGCTACTAATAATAATTCATTATAAGAAAACAAATTTCCATTATTCATATCCATGGGGGGATGATGGGGGGTTGCCCACACGTCCAGGTGCTCGCCCCCCTTAAATCCGCCCCTAATGCAATCTACTGGTTTGGTGACAATAAATACTGCTGATGTTGGGTGAATTAATTTACATCCTTTTGATTTGCTACTATTTGGTATACATTGGAGTGAGATAGGGAATAAAAACTCTAAACGAAATGAAATTCTTTGTACAGCCTTTAGCCCCTGATCGAAACATAGGTATCATCAGGAAATTTACCACCAAATATGTTTATGATCAGGGGGATATCAAAATTACAGCAGTATATCCCCTAAATTCATAGTAGTTCGATCTTAACATAAATTACTGAAAGGAAATATGTGAATGTTCCTTCCTATTCAATTTATGTCTTGCCTTTGGGGACTCCATTCAAACAACATACTCTAGACCAGTGGAACTTCCCAGCGTGGGGTAGGGGAAATTTGATTTTCGAGGCGAGCAATTCGAGAATATTTAAAGGAGGTTAATGCCTATACATTCCTCACGTGAATATAAGAATATCACCACAGGGGCCATAGGGATTTTAAGGGAGATTAGTTGGGGCATGGGCAAAAACGGTTGGAAACAACTGCTCTAGATTTTGGCTAAAACCTTTCATGCTTTGTGATATTCCCTGGGCAATGATCATACAGTGCTCCAACATAAATTTCTAGATTAACATTTCAAGGTGACAAGTTCCTTGGTTAGTTCACTCAGATGTAAACCTGCTCTTTAGTCGTTTCATCTAGTACCTCTTAACTTACGTTTAATATATGGGAATAGTTATTTGCGACTTCTCATATAATATATAATATGTTGGATGGTAATAAAAGTAAATACTTCTTATGTGTTTTCTTTATTTAGATTCGTATTACAATTCGAAGTAGTTTTGCACTCGGGACTTAACCATAGTATCTACCTCCCCCGAAATGACCGAATCCGCCTAACCCTCCAAAACCACCAAATCCCGATGGAATAACCACCGTGAACGAATCCAGGCTCAGCTACTGGGCTCCGCTTTCCACGGTTAGCCTCCATATCCGAATCCATGTCCACCGAAATGGCACCAACCTCCAAATCCTCCAAATCCTCCGAACCCTCTGTGGAATCCAGGATCAGCTTCGGCTTCCGGTTCAGCAACAGGATCAGCTGCTACTATCCCCAAAAGGACCACGGCTAAGGTGGCGATAATCGTCTAAAAAGAATTATTTGAAAAGCCTATGTAGTTCAAATTACAACAAAAAGTCTAATGACAGAAAAGTTTATTAAACTGGTGTTAATATTGCAGCAGCTTTTATAAAATATTATCCACTTGGAATTGTTCACGCTGTTGTTCAGAATTGGAAGACCCATTGTTTTGAATATATCGTAATCCCTTTTCTCGTAAAAAAATCCGCTGTCAGTGAAAAACACATTACTAGAGAAAAATTACGATGCATAATATCATGAGTTTTGAAAATAATTCACGCTTTGATATTACATTATGTTCCTAGATCTATTTGATCATTTCAATTAATGCTAATCAACACCTAAAAATAATATGTTGATAATAATTAAGTCTGTGGTTAATAACTTAATAAATCATCACTCCTGAACAAAAACAAACCGATGTTATTGAGAAAAAAATATTTATTATTCCTTGAAAAAAGCGGGGTCATTTCCAACTAGGCATCAAATCAACATTTTGCCTTTTTCCATTCGTATTTTCTTTCCCTACTTTTAGAATTAGTGTTTAGTATAATCTTTTATTATCATCTTGATGCAATAAAATTACGTTTTGGTCTTCCCGTTAGCAAATATGTGAGCATAAAAGAATTATTTGCATTTCTCTCTCTCTCTCTCTCTCTCTCTCCTACCTTGGACATCATCGTGCAGTGCTTGAGAGGCGACTGTGCTGAGACAGACTCAGGGATCCATTTATATACTGACTGAGGAAAGACTAGTGTCCTTCGGACGATCGTCAGGATCGTGAGGAAAAGCCACTACGTCATCCTCTATTATTAAACAAGGGCCATAACCTTCCACCTTTTTTCCAGCTTTCGTTTCCTTAAAAAAAAATAAATAAATGAAACCAAAGAAAACCTGAAGTTTCGTTTCATATTTAGATTGGTATGTTAATATATATTATATATATATATATATATATATATATATATATATATATATATATATATATATTAGTTGACCAACCCAGCACTGCCCAGGAAAACTTTGAACGACAGTCGATTATTTATTTGCCTTGGAAAGAAAGTAACAGGTGGTGAGGTTTTTATTAACATTTTTATTTAGAGTAATAAATTCTAGACAGGATTATTAATCACAGGAAAGAAAAGCTTTTTCAGTGATAATACACAAACTTTACACAACATAAAAATTCAAATGAAATGCAGGAAAATTTTTCTGAGTGTGGTAGCAATTCCAGTCATGTTACTTGGCCCAGCATTGAGCGAGAAATTGTGTGAACCTAAGTTCTCGACTCCACGTTTCACACAATTCCAAAATGTTACCACATGGCTGGATCTATGCCGAGACCCGCAATAAATAAAGTACCCCGGAGGACACAAAAACCCTTTGAGTCTAAATGAGGCCGTGTGCAAAATTTCGTCTAGAACAGTCAAGCGGTTCAGATTTCTATAGCGAACAAGTTTACATGGTTACAAATATATATATATATATATATACTATATATATATTATACTATGTGTGTGTGTGTGGTGTGTGTGTGTGTGTGTTGTGTGTGTGTGTGTGTTAATGCCGAATTCTAAGTACAATTTCTCAGCTATCAATGGCAAACGAAACAAGTACTACAGATTCGGAATTAACTTATACCTCGCTTTATGGCTCAGTGGTTACTGTCGACTGCAGCCGTTGGAAAGGTGCTGTGTCGAGTGTCGACACATTTCAGTACCATTCCATTAAGCACTTGAACATTCCTCTTCGGTGATCCTTTTCCAGCGGTGATAATCCCGAAGTAGCGGGAATTAGTTATTAAACGACACTTGTATCTAATGATTATATATAAGTCACAGTGTTAAAAATTTCATATATATATATATATATATATATATATATATATATATATATATAATATATATATATATATATATATATATATATATATATATATATATGTATACATATATATATATATATATATATATATATATATATATATATATATATATAATTCATCTGGAAAATCGTTGATAAAATATTCAGGAGTCCCAGGAAGACAGCAGTCTAAGAAGCATGCTTTATTTATTTGAGAAACGTTTCATGTTGCGGTTCAACACATCATCAGGTTTGCAATAATTAAAGTTTTACTTGATAAATTACAAGTTAAAAGTACAAATTATTACCAATAAAAAAATTCAGCTAAAAATCATATATATATATATATATATGTATATATATATCTATATATAGATATATATTATATAAATATATATATATATATATAGTATATATATATATATATATGGAGGCTCAGTTTTATTGGTTGGGTTCTTATTTAAATTTCTTTCGAGGAAGTTTCCAAGTGAAGAATCGGAGGTTTCAATGATGACAGCCAATTAATTTACAGTCCGTAAACTTTCAAGAATTCTGCCAGTCGGGCATTATAATCTCATAAAATATTTCACCATGAAAATAGAATATACATATTCCCTTTTAATACATATGTAAAACTCATATACGTACATACATATTTATATATAATATATATATATATATATATATATATATATATATATATATATATATATATATATATATATATATATATATATATTGTATATATATATTGTCTATATCATACACATTTGTATACTATATGTATCTATAGATGTATTATGTATGCATGTATATATATATATATATATATATACTATATATATATATATATATATATAGATATATATATATGAGTATATATATATATATATATATATATAATATATATATATATATATCAGATTATCTTTGAGATTAGCAGCACGACTGGCAGAAATTCTTGAAAGTTGAAAGGGTGCAAAGTAATTGGATGTCATCACCGTTGCCTCCAATACTTCTCTCAGAAATTTCCTTAATCAGCAATTGTTTGGCAGAGGATTTAACTCTTCCTCGAAAGAAAAGAAATTTGAGTAAGAACCGCAACAATATCTCAGTTCACAATCTATGCCCCATAATGTAGCCAAGATGCAGCCAGAAGATAAGAAGTGACCAACAAAGAGGAACTTCTTCCTTAAGACCTCCGCTTTTCCAGGACCTTCAGTCACGACAAATCAGCCAGATTTTTCACCTGATCGATTTTTTAAAGGTTTTTGCGGCCATTCCTGGAATTTTTGTTCAACTTCTCAGTGATCTCTTCGAATTTCTGAACTTCTATGAGAGAGAGAGAGAGAGAGAGAGAGAGACAGAATCCAGAGGTATCCGTGCGACACAGAGAGAGAAGAGAGAGAGAGAGAGAGAGAGGACCAGACCAGACGAGACTTCATAAACCACAACTAATTGAATATATCAAGCAGAGAGAGAGAGAGAGAGAGAGAGAGAGAGAGCATTCATGCACCAGAACCAAAGGTAATAACTTATATATCAAGCAGAGAGGAGAGAAAGAGAGAGAAAGAATTCCAGGGTATCAATGAGAGAGGAGATGAAGAGAAGAAACTTTAAGTCAAGTTACTCTTTCTTTGCAAGAAATTTGCTGTATGTCAGCAATGGAATTTATCGCCGGTTTATGTTCTTACAGTGATCACGTGACTTCTTTCGTTGTTGGGTATTCTGCAACGGAAATAAAAAGAACACGAAGATTAGGCGTAAATGAAACGAGTTCGGTCTTAAAAGCTCCCATACCTACACGTGGGTGGTGACCTTGAGCCCAGTCCTGAACCAAGAAAGTTTCTTCCGGCTGTCATTCATCGTTGTGTCAAGTTCTTGAAAAAAATAGAATGCGCTGAACGCCATTGTTGTCGGCGATAGTGCTGGTGAAGCCGATGGTGACTAAAAGATCCACAACAAACTGGTCCTCACCTGTCGCAACATACATATTGAATATGTTATGTAATGAAAATGAAAAGACTGAGGAGTTGGGAATATGGCTCCCCTTCTGGATATCCTGTAGACTTGTTTTGATTATGAAAAGGATCAGTCTCTCCTTCCTGAAGGACTGTGCTGTTATGCATCCAAACCTCAGTGGTAGGTATACACGGGCTATGTGATGTAATCTACAGCGGATCTAGAAATCTATCATTAGGATGACACTTGGAATTATTCATATATATATATATATATATATATATATATACTATATATATATATATCATATACATATAATAATATCATATATATATATATATATATATATATATAATATATATATATATATATATATATATAATTTGATATCCCCCTGAACATAAACGTATTCGGCGGTAAATTTCCCGATGTTACCTAAGTTTCAATCAGGGACTAAATTTAAAGGCTGCACAAAGAATTTCATCTCGTTTAGAATATTTATTCTCTATCTCACTCCAATGTATACCAAATAGTAGCAAATCAAAAGGATGTAAATTAATTCACCCAACATCAACAGTATTTATTGGTCATTCGTGGGTGAATTCAGATGAAAAAGTCACCCAACCAATAGACTGCATCAGTTTCGGATTTAAGGGGGGAGAGCACCTGGACATGTGGGCAGCCCCCCATCCCCCACGGATATGAATAATAGGAGATTGTTTTCTTGCAATAAATCATTATTACTATGAGATTCAGGGCCTCTGTAACACGGTTTTTTCGCAATAACTTTTTATCTATGCATTTCATAAATATAACGCTTATTCAGAATACATATTATATATTCACATAAATTTTGACTGTATTCTGCATTACGTAGGTTGAATAAATTTGGTACTTATAATGTAAAAGTGACTTTTTTTGAAGACGGGCCAACTTACGCAGAGAAAAGGTTTCGAACCCACTCGTTACGTAACTTATGACAGCATTTCTTCCCTCTTTTTCGATGGATGATTGGCTATACGTAACGAAGGCTAAACCTCGGGCAACAATGACATACAAATTTAAATAACCAAAGCAGTTCACCTTTATGAAGTCTGGAACCTCTCCACTGATAATTGTCATAATGAACAAACCAACAAAATATGTTAATAAATACAAAAACACTTCGATTATTAGTCTAACTCCCAAAATAGGTTTCCTAAGAAATTACAGTCTACTTTATAAGTCACAATCAGATTGACAAGATGTAGGGAATAGTTGGTAATTTTCAAAAACATAGTAGACAAGCTTGATTTGATAACTGCTATATCCAATGTCAAGCCAATTTTATTTATTGTCTATATACCTATTTACTGAAAAAAAAAAATAGCCTGTACCGTATATTGGCTTTAAACCTTCAGAAATATTGATCGTCAGAATGATGACTTCATGAGGCTCCACCCACTTTCGCCTCGTTATAATTCAGGACAACACTGAAAGCTACCATGTGCATTGTTGGATTAGAAAATTTAACTTCTGGCTATAAAAACTAATTTCTCGAGTAGTTGTAAGAAGTGCTAAATGATCCTCAAGGATCCCAGCAGTTGGCCTAAACGTTTAATTCATGTATATTACTGCTATACTGTTGCGGCACTACTGCTACAGTAGTATTACTACGCTAGCACTGATACCTCACCCACCCACATCTACTATGTATCGTTCCGCCATTCATAAAGTCTTTGGGTTTCAGAGCCGATGGAGTTTCTGTCTGGTGGATGAGCGGGGCAACATTTCGCCAAAAGGTGTTTACATTGCTTACGTAATAAATGTTTTTCAACTCTTGACTCGTAATCATTGGCCATGGCGTCGGCTAGATCATTTTTACTATATAAAAATTAAAACTATCGGGTTTAGGTTAGTGATAATACTGACAAAATTTGTGTGTGGTTGTAAAATATACATATGTCAACTTTCAGCTACATCCAATGCTTTGACAAGGAGCAAAGTCCAAAAAACTGTGTTACAGAGACCCTGAATATCATAGTAGTAGCCAAAATGTGCTTAGTTAATGGTTATTTCAACAACAACAACTACTGTGTGTATATATTATATGTGTGTATATACATATGTAAATATTGACATATAGTTATGTACTATACTATATGTACATGTAACATATAGTATATATAGATATATATATATATATATATATATATAGATATATATATATATATATATATATAATATATATATATATATATAATAATATCTATACAAAATATACAATATATACAATACTATAGTACTATACATGTATATATATATATATATATATAGCATATATATATATTATATAGATATATATATATATATATATATATATATATATATATACACATAAAATGAAACCTTTTCTTATAGTAATTTTCTTTTTATTTTATTAATAATATATATATAGATATATATATATATATATATATATATATAATCTAAAATATATAAATATATATATATATATAATATATATATATATATATATCTATACAAAAAAATATACAATATATATACATACATGTATATATATGTGTATATATATATATATATATATAGGCTATAGATATATATATATATATATATATATATATATATATACACATAAAAATTAAACCTTTTCTTATAGTAATTTTCTTTATTTATTTAATATATATATATGGATGTCTCCACGATACGAGATGTAAAAATGACATTTTATTTAAAGAAACGTTTCGCATATGAAATTCTCTGTGCATCATCAGTCTGAAAGAACATGAAGACACATTTATAAATAAAATACAATAAAAGTGAAAAAACAGGAATTCACATATATTAAAAATAGTCATAAAATTACGTGAAAGAACAAAGTAAAAAACAGGTTAAAAGAGACTGCTTAAGACACCAACCGTTCATTGTGAGGAGGGATGATGGTATAAACTAAGACAAGTTAAAAGTGACGACTTCAACTATGCCAGGTACAGAGTTGCTGAGGACGTATTACTGTTGAGGGAGGGAACAAGCCTCTTGATAATAAAGACTCAAGGGTAGTTAAATGTTCAGGATGTTTGACACAGTTTATTATGGGAAATTGTTCTTTTTGTATTTCAATTTTGCAATGATAGGCGTGATTTCTGATGTTGGAAAATTCAGGTAGTTTTATTTATATATGTATGTGCACATTGGTAATATATACACACAGTAGTTGTTGTTGTTAAAATAACCATTAACTAAGCACATTTTGGCTACTAATAATAATTCATTGCAAGAAAACAAATTTCCATTATTCATATCCATGGGGGGGGGGGAGGGGGGCTGCCCACACGTCCAGGTGCTCGCCCCCCTCAAATCCGCCACTAATTGGTGACAATAAATACTGATGATGTTGGGTGAATTAATTTACATCCTTTTGATTTGCTACTATTTGGTATACATAGGAGTGAGATAGAGAATAAAAACTCTAAACGAAATGAAATTCTTTGTACAGACTTTAAATTTAGCCCCAGATGAAACATAGTAGGTATCATCAGGAAATTTACCACCGAATATGTTTATGATCAGAGGGATATCAAAATTACAGCAGTATATCCCCTAAATTCATAGTAGTTCGATCTTAACATAAATTACTGAAAGGAAATATGTGATTGTTCCTTACTATTCAATTTATGTCTTGCCTTTGGGGACTCCATTCAAACAACATACTCTAGACCAGTGGAACTTCCCAGCGTGGGGTAGGGGAAATTTGATTTTCGAGGCGAGCAATTCGAGAATATTTAAAGGAGGTTAATGGCCTATTACGATTCCTCTACGTGTATATAAGAATATCACCAAAGGTGCCATCGGGATTTTAGGGGAGATTAGCTGGGGCAAGGGCAAAAACGGTTGGAAACAACTGCTCTAGATTTTGGCTAAAACCTTTAATGCTTCGTGATATTCCCTGGGCAATGATCATATAGTGCTCCAACATAAATTTCTAGATTAACATGTCAAGGTGACAAGTTCCTTGGTAAGTTCACCCAGAGGTAAACCTTCCCTTTAGTCGTTTCATCTAGTACCTCTTAACTTACGTTTAATATATGGCGATAGTTATTTGCGACTTCTCATATAATATATAATATGTATGGTTGATAAAAATTAAACCTTTTCTTATAGTAGTTTTCTTTATTTAGATTCGTATTAAAATTCGAAGTAGCTTTTCACTCGGGACTTAACCATAGTATCTACCTCCCCCGAAATGACCGAATCCGCCTAATCCTCCAAAACCTCCAAATCCTTGATGGAATCCACCGTGAACGAATCCAGGCTCAGCTACTGGGCTCCTCTTTCCACGGTAGCCTCCATATCCGAATCCATGTCCGCCAAATCCACCAAATCCTCCCAATCCTCCAAAACCTCCAAATCCTCTATGGAATCCTCCGTGAACGAATCCAGGCTCAGCCTCGGGTTCGGGTTCTGCTACGGGGCTCCTCTTTCCACGGTAACCACCATATCCGAATCCGTGGCCTCCAAATCCACCCAAGAAGCCACCTCCATGATGGCCACCAAATCCTCCGAATCCACGGTGGAATCCTCCAAAGTGACCTGGATCGGCTTCAGCTTCTGGGTCAGCCACAGCCACAGCCTTGGCTTCAGGCTCAGCTACTGGGCTCCTCTTTCCACGGTAGCCTCCATATCCGAATCCATGTCCACCGAAATGGCCACCAAATCCTCCAAATCCTCCAAATCCTCCGAAGCCTCTGTGGAATCCAGGATCAGCTTCGGCTTCCGGTTCAGCAACAGGATCAGCTGCTACTATCCCCAAAAGGACCACCGCTAAGGTGGCGATAATCGTCTAAAAAGAATTATTTGAAAAGCCTATGTAGTTCAAATTACAACAAGAAGTCTAATGACAGAAAAGTTTATTAAACTGGTGTTAATATTGCAGCAGCTTTTATAAAATATTATCCACTTGGAATTGTTCACGCTGTTGTTCAGAATTGGAAGACTCGTTGTTTTGAATATATCGTAATCCCTTTTCTCTTTAAAAAAAAATCCGCTGTCAGTGAAAAACACATTACTAGAGAAAAATTACGATGCAAAATATCATGAGTTTTTAAAATAATTCACGCTTTGATGTTACATTATGTTCCTAGATCTATTTGATCATTTCAATTGAATCTAATCAACCCCCAGAAACAATATGTTGATAATAATTAAGTGTGTGGTTAATAAGTTAATAAATCTTCACACCTGAACAAAAACAACCAATGTTATTGAGAAAAAAAAAAAATTTATACTCTGAAGCGTCCATTTTCAAACTCAGGACATAAAACACATTTTGCCTTTTCCAGTCGTATTTTCTTTCCCTACTTTTAAAATTAGTATGATTAGTATAATCTTTTATTATCGTCTTGATGCAATAAGATTGCGTTTTGGTCTTCCCATTTGCAAATATATGAGCATAAAAGAATTATGACAGTCTACTTAATTTCAGTTCTCTCTCTCTCTCTCTCTCTCTCTCTCTCTCTCTCTCTCTCTCTCTCTCTCTCTCTCTCCTACCTTGGACATCATCGTGCAGTGCTTGAGAGGCAACTGTGCTGAGACAGACTCAGGGATCCATTTATATACTGACTGAGGAAAGACTAGTGTCCTTCGGACTATCGTCAGGATCGTGAGGAAAAGACACTACGTCATCCTCTATTATTAGACAAGGGCCATAACCTTCCACCTTTTTTCCAGCTTTCGTTTCCTTAAAAAAAAATAAATAATTAAAAAAAACCTGACGTTTCGTTCCATATTTAGATATTGTATGTTGATCAGAATTAAGGCATATATATAATATATATATATATATATATATATATATATATATATATATATATATATATATATATATATATATATTAGTTGACCAACCCAACACTGCCCAGGAAAA
>NC_087201.1:80061413-80083913 GCF_015104395.2 Macrobrachium nipponense | reverse complement strand
ATATCCCCTAAATTCATAGTAGTTTGATCTTAGCATAAATTTCTGAAAGGAAATATGTGAATGTTCCTTCCTATTCAATTTATGTCTTGCCTTTGGAAACTGCATTCAAACACCATACTCTAGAACAATGGAACTTCCCTGTGTGGGGTGGGGCTAATTTGATTTTCGAGGCGGGCAATTCAAAAATATTTAAAGGAGGTTAATGACATATTAGGATTCCTCTACGTGAATATAAGAATATCACCACAGAGGCCATCGGGATTTTAGGGGAGATTAGGTGGGACATGGCCAAAAAAGGTTGGAAACAAGTGCTTTAGACTTTGGCTAAAACTTGTCATGCTTTGTAATACTCCCTGGGCAATGGTCATATAGTGCTCCAACACAAATTTCTAGATTAACATGTCAAGGCGACAAGCACCTAGATTAGTTCACTCAGAGGCAAAACTTTTGTCGTTTCTTCTGGAATCCCTTGACTTACTTTTCAAATCAAATACTGGAATAGTTATCTGTTACTTTTCATATTGCCCAGTGTTTGGACAGTTCTTTGTCAAAAATCTATAATCCCTACAATATGTATAGCTAATAGAAATTAAATATATTCTTATAGTAGTTTTCTTTATTTAGATTCGTATTAAGATTCGAAGTAGTTTTACAATGGGGTCTTAACCATAGTATCTACCTCCCCCGAAATGACCGAATCCGCCTAATCCTCCAAATCCTCCAAATCCTCGATGGAATCCACCGTGAACGAATCCAGGCTCAGCTACTGGGCTCCTCTTTCCACGGTAGCCTCCATATCCGAATCCATGTCCGCCAAAGCCACCAAATCCTCCCAATCCTCCAAAACCTCCAAATCCTCTATGGAATCCTCCGTGAACGAATCCAGGCTCAGCTTCAGGTTCGGGTTCTGCTACGGGGCTCCTCTTTCCACGGTACCCACCATATCCAAATCCGTGGCCTCCAAATCCACCCAAGAAGCCACCTCCATGATGGCCACCAAATCCTCCGAATCCACGGTGGAATCCTCCAAAGTGACCTGGATCGGCTTCAGCTTCAGGCTCAGCTACTGGGCTCCTCTTCCCACGGTAGCCTCCATATCCGAATCCATGTCCACCGAAATGGCCACCAAATCCACCAAATCCTCCGAAGCCTCTGTGGAATCCGCTGTGGAATCCAGGATCAGCTTCGGCTTCCGGTTCAGCAACAGGATCAGCTGCTACTATCCCCAAAAGGACCACGGCTAAGGTGGCGATAATTGTCTGCAAAGAATTATTTGGGAAGGCTATGTAGTTAAAATTACAACAAAAAGTCTAATAATAGAAACATTTATAAAACTGGTGTTAATATTTTAGCAGTTATTTGTAAATGATTATTCACTTGGAATACTGTTCACTGTTGTTCAGAACTGGAAGTCTCTCGACCTCTTTTTCTTAAACATCTCCAGATAAACGTTATAATACTAGATATTATAAATATGTCAGAAAATAATTATAGCTTATGTTCGGAGAGCTAGATGATAATTTCAAGTGATGATTAGTGAACAATCAGAAATATTTGTGATAAGTCTTTATACCAAGATAAAAAAAACTCAAAATATTCCACCTTTTATTTACCAAGATTTAAATGCATTTTGATATACCATTTCCAGAATTATTTCCTTACATTAATAAAAAAACAAAAATTAATATGGTAATTATATTCTTTTATCGTCATTTCTAGGGAAGAAAAGAAAACTACCCTTTCCCTGTTCATGGTTAAAGTTCGGAAAGAAATTAAAAAATTAAGCCAATCGACTTTGTTTCATTTCTCTAACTCTGTCCGGCGTCAATGACATTGCAGTTATGACGTAATATAAATTTGAATCAATCAGACTTTCTCTCTCTCTCTCTCTCTCTCTCTCTCTCTCTCTCTCTCTCTCTCTCTCTCTCTCTTTCTTTCCTACCTTGGACATCATCTTGCAGTGCTTGAGAGGCGACTGTGCAGAGACAGACCCAGGGATCTCTTTTTATACTGACTGAGGAAAGCCCAGTGTCCTTGAGATAATCGTCAAGAATTTGAGGAGAAGAACCACGTCATCGCCTATTATTAAACAAGGGCCATAGTGGCAACCTTCAACTCTTTTTCAACTTTCGTTTTCTGTGAAAAAGCTGATACAGTTTCGTACCATGTTTAGGTGTTGTACAAATCTCAGAATGAGAGATATATATACATATACCTAATATATATACGTACACACACACATATGTAATATATATATATATATATATATATATATATATATATATATACATACACTATTTACAATTAGTTTGACTTGAAATTTATGTATATATCTAACATCCACGAGGACAAATGATAAGGTGTTGCAAATCCTGAATGGTTTCGGGTTCATTGCCAGACCATTTTCGGACTACTGTTAAAAGTGGGAGAAATTAACAATACATAATGCGCTGTACGTTGCATTTTTATCATAAATTTCTACCACTATGCGTCAGTCTTTCGAAAATGCTTTAGCATTATAGCCGAAACCTTGTCACTATTTACAAACTTTTTTTCTTTTCCATTGTCGATATATATATATATATATATATATATATTATATATATATATATATATATATATATATATATATATATATATATGCTAAAACATCAAAAAATGTGCACTTGATTTGTTTATCAGCTGAGGCCACAGAAAAAGCTCAAAAAGGAAAAGAAAAAAATCGGCAGTGCCAAGTAGTTTCCTATAATTAACACATCTTCCGGGTACAAAGTAATTTTGTGTCTCGAAGATACATTGATCACACGAAAGTACTTGGTACTCTGGCCTTTTTTTTCTAAACCGTCCCTTTGGTTTCCCCATATAGGTATATATGTATATATATGTATATATATATATATATATATATATATATATATATATATATATATATATATGCATATATATACATATATATATACACACACACACACATATATATATATATATATATATATATATATATAATATATATATATATATATATAATATATATACATATATAAATCAGTGATTTATAGCATGTAGCCCACATATTATATTCTTGTATTCAGAAGTTGGACATCAGATGTCATCACGAAGCCTCTGATCCTGTTTTCAAAATAGTTTCTGCATTCAAGAATCTTTAGCTAGGTAAGTGAATTCTCTCTCTCTCTCTCTCTCTCTCTCTCTCTCTCTCTCTCTCTCTCTCTTAAAAAAATTCATGTCTTATAGTCTAGTGGCAAGGAGACAAGAGGTCCGGAATTGAATAACAATAGAATTCACACTTCAGTTTTCCTTTACAATTACTTTTAGTGACGCTTCATCTAGTATCCTCAGCTTCCTCAGGAGCATGAATAGTGAAAATCTACCAGATATTTCAACCGTCTTTTCAAGATTTTTTCACCTCTTCTTGGTTAAGATTTTTCTTTTCTTTTTCGAACTATTGTAGATTTGTAAACAGGGAAATTTAAAACTATGACACCTCTTTATTCCCTCCCAATATTCTCATGAGTTTTGTTCAATGCTATGCAATGGAAATAAGAGAAAACGCGAAGAGGGAAGCGTCTGCAGTCGCAGCGCGTCAAACGGTTTCATCATAAGTACTCGACAATTACTCGTGAGTTGTTACCTCAATGGAACCCAGTCCAACAATGATTGTTTCTTCTGGCCGGTCGTTCATCGTTGTGTCAAAGTTCTTGGGAAACTATACCGGCGATGATGACGATGAAGTGATGGTGACTCTGATTCCTTGTTTATCATAGCGTAGACCATGGAAAAGTTGATGGTGATGCGGATGATGACCCTTGAGTTGGGAATAAGCCATCCATTCTGGATCTCATGCGCAGCGATTTTGATTATAGAGAGTGTCAGTCTCTTCTTCCCCAAAGGACTGACAAATTGAAATGAATATAGAATTTAAGACAACGGCCAAGCACCGGGACCTATGAGGTCATTCAGCGCTTAAACGGCCACCGACAGTAAAAGGCTTGAAAGGTGTAACAGGGGTAAAACCTAGCACTTGCACTATAAATCAGTTATTAGGAGAGGGTGGAAGTAAGATGGGAGAATGATAATATGAAAGGAGGTACTGTAAAAGAAACGAAATGGATTGAAGGCGCTAGAGACTAAAGTCATACTCATGCAAAGATCCTTAGGTAACGCCCGCAGTGAGGTGCACTGACGGCACTACTCGCGCGGGAGGATCACTGACAGATGTCAGCTGCATAAAAGCATTCTTCCTCCAGTTCCTGTTTTACGTCTTTTCAACCTTGATTCATTTTACGAATGACCAAATGACTTCTGCTGTCGTTGACTGAATTAACGTACGTACTTTTGATTGGCTGCTATTTGGAGAGAGATATATCGGGAGGACAGTGAATAATAATTCTAAACCAGATCATATTCTTCATACAGTCTTTAAATTGAAGCACTCATCTCATTATACCATCAAGAAGATTTGTTTCTCTATTGGCTTACCATCAGAGTTATGCAAGTAACAATTAAAGGTTGAAATCAATAGCCTTCTATCTCAACTAAATCATCTGGAATGGAATGTGCGTAGATGTTCCTTCTTGTTCAGCTTATTGTCCTGCCATTGGGAACTGGATTCAAAGGCCTTGTTTCCAGACCTCCGGTAGAACCTTCCATAGCTCGTAAAGGCCGCCACTAACGTCAAGGTACTTACCTGCACAGCAGACCTTTATGGACATGCCTTCACCATTAATGATACTGTTGTTTTTACACTGGTGGTAGGAATATGTTTCTTTGTATAAGAGGAAGAAGGTGGGGGTCATGGGTCATTTGCAATATAGAATTTTACCCTAATTTGAGGTCATAATTTTGTCTCTTTAAGAAGTACGGGAGCACAAGTTTTAAAATGCCAGGGGGTCACTTTATCTACATCCTTGTCATAGTGAATGCCTGCTGCATAGGCAAGCTGAGAAAAGAGTGTATACTTGGTGTCGTATGTCGCCAGGGCTGCTACAGAGAACCGAGTTCCGTAAGGGGGTAGTGCCTCTAGTGCACCTCATGCGGTGCACCGTAGGCATTACTTAATGTTCTTTACAGCGTACCTTCGGCCCCTAGTTGCAACCCCTTTGGTTCCTTTCACTGTACCTACTTTCATATACTCTTTCTTCCATCTTACTTTCCACCCTCTCCTGACAATTGATTCCTATGCAACTGCGAGGTTTCCCCCTTGTTACACCTTTCAAACTTTTTCTCTCAATTTCCGTTTCAGCGCTGAATGACCTTATAGGTCCCAGTGCTTGGCCTTTGGCCCAAATTCTACATTCAATCAAACTACAACTTGACACAACCAGGTCATAGAACGCACGTCTCTTGAAATCTTGAAAACTCATTCAATCCCAGTGCCTTGGCAGTTCTCATCCTGTTCTTCGGACTTCCCAATTAGACAATTTCGCAGTCATTCTCTTTCTTGGTAGTTCCAATTGGTATCATTCGTCTCTCTCTCTCTCTCTCTCTCTCTCTCTCTCCCCATTTCATAACTCATCCAAGGACAGCATTCTTGTCAGTAAATATCATCGTTCTATTTGCTTCTTTTATGACATGGTCCAATTGCTAAATAAACTTTCACTGCTTAACTTCTTGTTTTTGCTATCATGCTTGATCAAAATTCACCCTTAAATATTTTTCGCCATCTGACTTTCTCCCACAGACTTCCAACTCAATCGGCTTTACAGTCATCCCACTGTCTAGCTCACTTGATAGTCTTAGCCGACAAGCAATTGCACGTCAGAAAACCATTCCTTTGGCACGAACCTCTTATTCCATCTTCCCAATGATTTTATATCGTTACTTCTTCGCAGGTAACGGAGACCTCCCACTTCCCCCGCTCCTTTCCACCAAACCGGTAAACCCATTCCGAAATGTTCCCAGGCCTCTTCTTATTCGGCATCTTTAACCATGGCACATTTTTATATATCTGCAATTAAAACTATTAAATTCATTTGTATGGAATATAATTGCAGCTTCATTCCAAGCCCCATTTTATAAAAGTAAAAATACCTTGTTCTTGTACTTGTAACGATCAGATGATACCTAGTTTCTCACTTTGCACGTCTCTCTTCACTATTAGCTCCGTCATCTAATGTTACATTTCCAATAACTTTACTTTGTTAGGCTTAGGCTTCTACCCATCTTACCAGCCGCCACCCGCCTCCACCCCCCCAACCACCACCCAACACAATACATACCAATTTATATTGGAAGTAGGTGTGTGTATATATTATAGTATATAATATATATATATATATATATATATATATATATATATATATATATATATATATATAGATATATCATATATATATATATAATATATATATATATATATATATATATATATATATATATATGTGTGTGTGTGTAGTGCTCGACGGCCACATGCCCGACGGACATCTGCCCGACTTAACAGTGCCCGATGGACAAAATGCCCGATCAGGACAATTGCCCGATTAGGAAAACTGCCCGAATATTTACGTATATATACAACAGCTCTTTCAGTTGAGAGAGAGAAACTACCGGACGATGAAGAAGCTCGTTAGTAAAGTACATGTTTTAGTTGGGAAAATTTTTTCTTTAGTCACGAAGTTTTTTCACTCTTGTAAGCACCCATGGATTTTGTTAAAACTCAACGTGGTGGATTGAAGCTTTGCTATAATGGTTACGTTTATGTTAAGAACAAGGAATTGCCATCTGGAAATACGTTTTACGAATGTGAACGCCGCCGACACAACAACTGCAAGGCCAAAATTACTGTGTGTGGTGATCAAATAATAAGCGAAACACATGAACACACTCACGCTCCAGATAATATTCGTCAAGATCTTATATCTTTACGTGAAGAAATGAAGGAACAAGCTATTAAAATCCAACAATCATCACAGCAGATTTTATATCAAACGTTACAGAATGTCTCGGAAGGTGTCTCTAGTCAACTACCGTCCGTGAGCACAATTAGACGTTCTATCAGAAGATATAAAAAGTTGTACATGCTCCACATCCCATACCGAGAAATTTGTATGAGATGGTCATTCCAGATGAATATAAAAAAACGTGCAAAGACGACAATGTCTTACTTTACGACAGTGGACCTGGTGAGAACCGTATACTTTTGTTTTCAACCGAGAAAAGAAAAAAACGCAACTCTTGCAATCTTCGAGTGAGTGGTTTTGCGATGGTACCTTCAAAGTAGTACCTGAACTGTTCTACCAACTTTATTCAGTTCATTGTTTAATTTCTAAAAGAACGATACCGTGTGTTTTTGCATTATTGCCAAATAAACGACAATCCACGTATGAAGAACTTTTCAGCCAACTTCGGGCTATTAATGCTAGACTTAATCCATCTGCAATTTTGATTGATTATGAAAAAGCTGCAATGAATGCAATAAAAGTTTTTCCAAATGCAATTATTATTTTTTTTTTACTTTTATTTAGAAAATATACATTTACAGTTTCTAACAATTTATAATATTGTATATACATTACAATTTATTTACATAAATGAAATTATTAATTACCAAAAAAAGAATGGACATATTGGGAAGTAAAGATTTTTTTACATTTATCCCCAAGTGCTTTTAACAATACAAATCTTGTTTTGCACATTCTACTTCTTATGAACGAAATCATACTTAACTCATCTGTTAAGGGCATTACTTTATGAATGTACCAAATTCCAGTTATATATTCACTTATTAAAATCATTGCTGTATTTTTATCTTTTTTTGAGTATGTTTGAAAATCTAGTTTTAAAACCTTTAGAAACTTAGTGTTTATTTTACAAACCTGGCTCAATACCTTTTTCATCCAGTTTACAACTGTTCTCTTCAATTTACAAAAATAAACTAAATGCATAATTGTTTCAGCCTCTCCACAATTACTACACAGATAATTATCAGTTATGTTCATCATAAATAACCTATCCTTTGTAGCTAAGACTTCATGGATATACTTGAACAATATTTCCCTGTTTGTTGGATCAATCCACTTATTATTAAAATTTTCCCATACAACATTCCAGTTAAACAACGGATAGTTTTCTTCAATATTTGGTAGAATTGATTCACCATTCATCATGTAACAATAAATATGTTTCGATTTTAGCAAAGGATAGGTCTTTATCTTTATTACAGAATGAAGTATCTTTATTAATTTGTCATAATATGTAGTGTTAAAAATTGTGGATTCCTTAAATCTGTTAAAATAAACAAGGTATGAAAGTCTCAGCTTACAATAATATGCAGTGATTTCACATCCTATTGCTCTGTTAATAATACATTTGTAAAAGCTGCTAAAAAGCATGCAATTTGCTTTCACAGTTAGATTTACAATCCCGCATCCTCCTTGACTCTTTAGGAGGTACACAGTTTTCCTTTTGATGGGCTGATAATTCCCATTCCACAAATATTTGAAAATACACTTTTCTATACATCTACCAACATCAGCTGGAACTGGATACACCTGGGATATATACCATGCCTTGGATAGTACAGTTACATTCACTAGTACACTCTTTTGGAATAAAGTTAGTCTTCGTTTATAAAGTGGCCCTAACATTTTCAAAATATTGTCTTTGGTGTTTTCCCAGTTCAACCGTACAGATTGTTCATAATCATTATTATGGATTATACCTAGGATTTTAAAACTGTCCATTTTCCTTTCTATCCCGGTTTCTGGCCAGTCAACTTTATCTTTCCATGATCCAATTCCCACCAGGTATGTTTTCTTTTTGTTAAGTCTCGCTCCACTTGCTTCTTCATACTCACTAATGACCCGTGAAGCTTTCTTAATACCTTTTAATTTATTTACAATAATAGTGCTATCATCAGCAAAGCCAACAACAACAGTTTTTAACCCATTTGGAAAGTCTGGAGAAAATTCCTTCAACTTCAGCTTCAGCATTCTGTACAATGGTTCTTGAGCTATAAAAAACAAAATCATTGATAATGGGCAACCCTGTCGAACAGACTGTCTTATAGGAAATGTGTCGGATATATGGCCATTTGTGGATATGCAACTTTTGGCATCCTTATAAAGCATTTTAATTAAGTTTACAAAATCTAAGGAAAATCCAAGTTTGGACAGTATCTCAAAGAGAAAGTCCAGGTTAATCCTGTCGAATGCTTTGTACCAATCTAGGTTTATTAGGGCAGCTGGCTTGTTCTCATTATTCAAGTAGTATATTATATCCCTTAACAATGTGTTACAATTATTTATTGACCTTCCAGGGACAGCACAGAACTGTTCCTTTGATACGAATGTTGAAAGCATTGACTTTAATCTGTTTGCCACAACCTTTGCTATAATTTTGTAATCTACGTTTAACATGGTTATAGGTCTCCAGTTATTAAGATCACACTTATCTCCACCCTTTGGTACAAGCTTAATAATTCCCTTATTTGAGTCTTTCCACATTTCAAATTTAGTAAATGTATATCTCAGTACTTTCAGAAATTCGTTTTTTATAATACTCCACATAGTTTTGTAAAATTCGATAGCTAATCCATCCATACCAGGGCATTTCCCATTTTGCATTCCACATATAGCTTTCCAAACCTCTTTCTCTGTTACTTCAGCCTTCATGGTTAAATTCATGTCGTCATCTATGACAGCGTTCATAGTTTCAAGAAATTTATATTTTAATTGAGTCAACAGCTTCTTCTTTGTATAGATTTGTATAAAACTCAAATATATTCCTTTGTATAGACTTTGTATCTGATACATATACACCCTCTTTTTCACAAAGTTTAACGATACTAGTTTTCACATTCTTTTCTTTTCCTATCAAATATGTAGATATTTTTTCACCATTCATTCTTTCATCAATTCTAGCTTTTATCTTAACCCCTTCACATATTTCATCTTCAATCAGATTTATTCTTTCTTTAAGTTCCTCTATTTTTTTAAAACTATTGCAGTTGGCAGAATGGATCCAATAATTTCTCCTTAATTCTGTTTTCAGCAAATTCAGTAACCCAAATCTCTCCTGATTAATAGTTTTTGAGATTTTAACGAAAAAGTCTAAGTTGACCCTTTGCATAATTCCACCAATCTAAAATTCAATGAAATTGTAAATCACCTATTTTCCCTTTCAAATTCCCCCAAAAATGAATAAAGTTTTCCATTGTTATAGTTACTTAGTATATTTGTATTCAATTTCCAGTATCCCTTGCCAATACTAATATCATTGTCCATCTTAATCTTAACCCTAACAGAATTATGATCAGACCAACTCAATGGTATATTTTCAGATTCAGTTACATTATTTCTCAGATCTCGTACATATATACGATCAATCCTAGAGCCATAGTTATGCCTAATATACGTATACTTTATCAAACGATTTGTTAAGAGCCACACATCTCTTAGCTGCAAATCATTTTTCAACTTTTGAAGAGCTTCTGAACTAATATGGTTATCATAGTTAGAACAATCTCTCTTACTTGTTATACTGTTCCAATCGCCTCCTATGATCACATTTCGTAAATTGTTTCTCAAGTAATAGAGCATAACATTTAAGAACAATTCCTCCCTTTCCTTTTTCTTATTTGTCCCAGAAGGGGCATATACATTTACTAATCGGAAATCTGTTCCTTTATAGGAACATTTTACACTGATTATTTGACCCTTTACATCCATCTCATGATTCAGAACCTTCACTCTTGACTTTTTATTGAAAAGGATAGCTGTGCCTCCCTTCAGCAAGAAAGTTGGATTCAGTATGATATCGCAATGCTTTTCAACATACTCAAGTTGCGATATTTCTTTGACATTATGTTCTTGCACAAATATTACATCCAAATGATAAAAATACATAAAATCAATCAATTTAATTTGCTTATGATCCATACATAGACCATTAACATTAATAGTTGCTAAATTTAGGTAAGTGAAGGCTCCAAATATAAGAAGGAATCTCTTCGTCTTTCATCTAATTTAAAACGTTTATTCACAGGCAATTGACTTGTCTCATCTTCAGAACTACTTTTGGGTTCATCGAGCACCGATTTACTTTCATCCATGTTCGGCTCGGAGAGCACACCACTATCCTTGGTTAACCTCAGACGAATGCCTGTGCTTGGTTCGTCACTAATGGTAGCTTGCCACATTCCGTCTTCACTCATGTTTCCAAAATTTAAAACACTGTCTATTGTATGTTCTTCGTCATATTCAATGTTACTTCCTTCGTTTGCTTCATGTTCCTGAATTTCATTCTCCACTTCTTTGATTGGCTCCTCTTCATTTTGTACTTGACATAATTGAAAGTCCATTTCCTTTTCGATGTCAGCCTCATCAGCGTGGATTTCTGCTTCTATTGTCGAAACAATGAGTCCTTCGTCAGGTGATACAGGGTTTTCCATAAACCCTTCAGCTGCTTCGTCGTCTTGTCTTTCCTTAGGCGTTTCCACTTCGTTCATTTGTCCATCTTCAGTCCTTGTCTCAGTGGGCATTCTCGTGCTTTCATCACTTAGTAAGTCTGAATGAACGTTTCCTACGACTGGTTCCTCTCTCTCTCTTTCATTCTGCGACTTTGCTCTGCCTTCATGCTCTTCGTCCCTTCCATTATTGTTCACATTGGATGTATTCTTTTCATTTCTTTGTATTTCAGGAAAATCATCTTCATTAAAAATGTAATTTCTCTCAGTTAGATTTATATTGCAGTCCTTCACTAAATGACCTTCTTTGCCACACTTTTAACACGTTCTTCTCTGTCCACTGTAAAGAAAAGTTAAATTGTAGCCACCAATATAAATTGATGAAGGGATATTTTCTCTAACCCTCATCTTTGCCGTACGAATGCCACTGAAACCTTCGAAAGGCCCAACTGCGTATTTGTTATGCCTTAACTGATCTACCTTTCCATACCTATTCAATATATCTATTATTACTTGATCGTCCATCTCGAAAGGTGCGTTCCTTATTGATACAAATGACACTTGCGAACTTAAATTTACAACCTTCACTGAGTCTGTATCATTTATCTTGATAACTTTATCCTCAAAATTCTTCACAACATCTGTAAATATATCTGCTGAGATCAGTTTTACTACAATCTTATTTCGATTTATATTCTGAACACCTTTTATGTCACTAATCTTTAATTTCATATCCCTGAATAAAACATTACCAACCATTTCCATGGTTGCATAAGGTGCTGTAAAATGCAGGCCTATGGAGTCCTTTCTCCTGAGAGCATTTGTATTAAAACCCATCTTTATTTGCGGGCTAACTGGCAGTACTGTTTAGTAGTTCCACGCTGGACGAGTGGTTTTCGAGCCGGGCTGCCAATCCGGTGGTCCCAGGTTCGATTCCCGGCTCGGTCAACGCGGAATCAGAGAAATTTATTTCTGGTGATAGAAGTTCATTTCTCGATATAGTGTGGTTCGGATCCCACAATAAGCTGTAGGTCCCGTTGCTAGGTAACTAATTGGTTCCTAGCCACGTAAAAATATCTAATCCTTCGGGCCAGCCCTAGGAGAGCTGTTAATCAGCTAGTGGTCTGGTAAAACTAAGATACACTTAGTACTGTTTAGCCGAGGGAGGGAGGAGAGAGGGAGGGTGGGTGGACGGGAGAGAGGGAGGGACGCCGCTAGCCACTAAACCCCCGAGGCAAATCGCCTCAGGCATGTTCGTTTACCGGCCAAGACTCTTCTTCTATTAGGAGTGTATCAATTTACCTAAATTACATCACTAATTTAGCACGTAAGGCACTGCAAAGCACCGCACTAAAGTCACATCACTGTTATGCACTGCTGGATCAGTAGAAAATCGAGTGTAGATCCCTGGGATAAGCTCAAAAATGAGAAATACAGGAGCACTCGTAAACGTGTGTTCCTTGAACCGCCTGTCTTCTTCTTCTCCACCAAAGTAGTACCTGAACTGTTCTGCCAACTTTATTCAGTTCATTGTTTAATTTCTAAAAGAACGATACCGTGTGTTTTTGCATTATTGCCAAATAACGACAATCCACGTATGAAGAACTTTTCAGCCAAATTCGGGCTATTAATGCTAGACTTAATCCATCTGCAATTTTGATTGATTATGAAAAAGCTGCAATGAATGCAATAAAAGTTTTTCCAAATGCAATTATTAAGGGATGTTTTTTTTTCACCTCTCGCAAGCTATTTATCGGAAGGTACGAACAGAGGGGTTGCAATCACGATTTCGGAGCGATGCTGAGTTTGCCATAAACATTCGAATGATACCAGCATTTGAACACTTACAAGAAAGTATGTGCGAAGAAGCAGATGGAGTAATTAACTACTTTTGAAGATACTTTTATTGGTAGGATACGACGACGTAACAGAGGAAACCCACCCATTTGGGCAGATGTCCGTCGGGCATATTATACAATACATATTATACAATATATATTATACAATATATAAATATATATATTATACAATATATAAATATATATATTAGGCAATATATATATATATATATACAATATATATACACTATATATACAATATATATATATATATATATATATTATACTTATGTAAACGCTATTAGTATGTGGAATATGCATGATCTCGTGGCAGATGATTTGCCAATAACAATCAATTCCTTGGAAGGATGGCATAACCATGTACAGGCGAATATAACCTCGAGTCATCCCAATATCTGGAGTTTTCTTCAGGTACTGAAAACTGAACAAGCTCTTAACGATACAATCATCAACCAAATGCTGGCAGGACAAGAGCCTCCCTCAAAAAGGAAAAAATATGAAGATACAACCAAAAGAATAGCAAATATTATGCAAGATTATAAAAATCGATAAGTATTAGATATTTTGAAAGGGATAGCTCACAATTTAAAATTTTAGGTTTATTTTTTTTTAGATCTATCGTCTTTTTTTTTCAATAACATACTTGTGTATCCATAAATAAAAAATAAATCTTATTTTTTTCTTTTATTATACCTTGTTAATGTTTACCATAAGGAAAATAAATAATTAAAGAAAGTGCATACAAAATCCTATGGCAGCAAAACAAATAATCGGGAAATGTCCTAATTGGCCAATTGTCCTGATGGGGCATTTGTCCACCGGGCATTTGTTCATTTGGGCAGATGTCCGTCGGGCATATTATACAATACATATTATACAATATATATTATACAATATATAAATATATATTATACAATATAAATATATATATTATGCAATATATATATATATATACAATATATATACACTATATATACATATATATACATATATATATATATATATATATATATATATATATATATATATATATTATACTTATGTAAACGCTACATTTCGCATTAAAATACGTATTATTCATACATAAATGTATAAAATTATCTACAGTTTTTGTAGATTACATCAATATCTAAATACAGTGATCTTATGAATTGCAGCGCATAGAAAATATTTGTTTAAAATATACCACCACCTTTATATTTCATAAAGCTACCCTGTTCAAGATCACTAAGCTATTACTTACATAGGCTCAATTCTTCATTATTACGCTGTTTAGCGGTACTTCTGTAGTTGTGAATTAAAAACAGTAATTCCTTAGTAACCATTAATTTTAACTTCCTCAAACTGACTTTCAACTACTGACTAATGTTCAAATCACTTTAGTTTTTACATTTCAGTGTCCTTTTTCTAACTATCTCAAAGTTAAGCCCCACTACTAAGACAACCTAACGGAACGATTACACAGCTTGTTTACGCAGACAATCTAACCCAGTAATCCGAATCCTGCCGCAGATATCGTGCCCTAAAGAGTATCGTCACTTTTATATTGTCAATACATTGTTTTATTTACCATTATCTATTATCTTGCACAGGGATAATGGAAAAACTTCAAATTATAAATTTTTAATTTTTAATTATAAATGTTAAATCTTTATTCTGATTATATATTTTTGTTCGCCGTTGCTACTAAAGTTCTTTACTATTGAAATTGGTTACCCGAATATCCAAGTACACCTTACGTTAAGTATTATAGGCCTCTTTACAGTCATAGCCTTGTACCCTTTCATTTACTCATCCATCTTGACCATTTTCCGTACTACTTGTCCACCTTCCTGGCTACTCTTGTTAATTAACTTATATTATGGAGTATAGCGTGACAAACTTCAATCTACCCTGGATAAATCTGAACAGCACAGCCAAACATTATGGACAAAGTATGACAAACAGCGCCCTTAGTTTTATAATTAAATGGCTATTAGTTACGGACATCAAATGATTAGTGTCCGCTTAACTACTCTAGTCTAAGATAAATTTGGCCAACTGTACTCATGTTTCAATGGTTTTTTTTTTTTTTTTTTTTTTTTTTTTGGCAAGTCTAACCGAATATTTCAAGATACACTTCTTATACATTAAGCTCCTCAGCAAAACAATTTGCTACTCATTCATTCGTACAATGCGGTTTACTTACTGCCGTGCTCCCAAAGTCCACATCCCGTAATTAAAGTTCCTGAATGTTAAATTAACTTTTAAGAGCTTATAGCATACCTTTAAAGTCTAGCAACAACTACTAAAATAACTTTCAGGCCTCCATAAGAGGCAATCCACCAATATCAAAGAATAGCAATATTTTGCCTTAATTTGAACCATTGACCACAAAACATTGAGGATAAAGATACATATCATTGCTTAACAGGTAATTTCTTTAATCAGTTATGAGACCCTTAAGGGAGAATCCGAGCTCTAAGACCCAAGTACCAGCACAACTGCAGACTATTTCGGCCCCAGGGTTACCAAGCAGTTTCGACCAGTCCAGGAACGATATATTAAAGATTTCGATGACTAACGTCACAACGCCAGTCCAGAAGCTCAAACTTCTTAATAGGAGTATTCTCACTCCATTTGGCACAAGGTCGTGCCGGTTCTAACGTTAAACGACCTGGAATAGAGAACGGAGAGTAAAGAGCAACTTCACACAGAAAAGCTATAATCACAGATTAATGAAAGTTATACTACATAACCCTCCCTCAATACCGCATCCTCAATACCGCATCATTATAACGTGACGGTCTTAAGAGTACAACCCATGTCTCAGATTGGCAAAACTGCTGAATGACTTTACAATCTAGAGAACACTTATCGGGTAAAAGATATTACCTTTCGTAAGCTAGATAAAGTCTTAAACTACATTGCCTGATACTTCCTTACCCCTGATACTTCCTTACCCAAGAAAGTTCGTGGCCAATAGAATTTGAAAATTTTCCCGAAGCTTAATCTATTGTTACATTCTCAAACTAAATATTAATCATGATCAAAACAGAACATTTGAACTAAACCTACCAGCACGTAAATACTACCAGCACTGTAAATCCTACCAGCAAGTAAAACCTATTACACTTCAAAACACAAGTCTCAGTATATGTCATAAGTCTCACTTTCTACGGCTAAAATTTCTTCCCAGGAACTCATTATGGCAAGACTTCCGTCCTACCATAACTAGTTCAAGGGAGTACCTCCACCCCTCGAGGGGCGCCGCCCCTCTAAAGGGTGGAGGAAATTTTTATTAACAAAAATTAACACTCACCGTTCACTTCTATCTTCTCTAATTACCTATCCTCTTGAAAACTGAAGTTTGAAAATCCATTCCCGATATCCCCTACTATCACGGACGAACCTGAAACAAAGAAAACATGATCCATTATATACAACACTCAACATCGAATTAGAAGTTAAAGTGCTTAATAAACTCAAACCTACGCAAAATCCTGACACAACAAAATACCCAAAATCATACAAACCTTCCCAAGATAAGAAAGAACGAAGCACGACGCAGACCGTGCAAAATAATTCTAAAAGTGTAAACACACGTTGCCCAAGAACAAACAAGACGAATGTCACAAATAAATTCAAAACACAATGTTCGCTGGTCGGCGTTAGAGTGCCGGTTAACCCAAACTACTTCTGATGAAAGCAGTAAACGTCGACTGCTAAGGACAATCAAGCTCCCGGAGTAACTACTAAAAGGAAATCGTTACCAGAAAAGTCAGTCGCTCGATTCTCCGTGGCGAGAATTAGGCCGAAAGCCTCCATGTAATTGCTCCCTGGCATAATTGTAGTTTTCTTTTTACCGATTTTCTTTTGTCGACGTTCTGTTAATTTCCATTAATCTTTTATGAAGAGTCGAAACCATTTTACGGTCTAACGCACTATATTTTGTTTGTTTATTACATTCGCGTTTTGTAATAATACCTCTCGTATAGAGGAAACGCCTTACTTCAAAATGAAGTGCTATCACAGTTATGTATACGTATGTAGATTTATTAGCCTCCCAATTTTTGAACCACAATCATCACTTAATGACAAATTCACTATACATCCATCACCTTGGGAATAAAACCTGAGGGACACGTTCATTGAGAAGTGCATCTGCGCCAGCCAAGATGAGTTCAAATTTAATCTTTTAATAGATTAGCTGCTCTGGAGTTACCTTGTCTGTCTCGGATTTGATTACCTGAAGAAAAGTAGTAAAAGAAATAGTATTTCCTTTCACAGGAGACTGGATGACCAGTCTGGCTCCAAAATCAGAAAAAAAGAACTTTGGAAATAGCCACATAGAATGTATGAGTTGCCGTCATGACGCTCGTGTTTCTTATAGCATCCCTTAATCGACATCAAAAATATATTTTCGCTTTCTTTACACGCAAATTTTAAACCTCTCTCTTTGAAGAGGTTAATAAAAGTCAATTTGAAAACATTTCGATGCAATAATACGGCTAGTCGTCTGAGTATTGGACAGTTGATTTTATCTCTCCTGAATTGATGCAACTGATAACTTGATTTGAATACTGGCTTCTCTCTCTCTCTCTCTCTCTCTCTCTTTATGTTTACTAGGGATTGGCTAATCTACGAAAAGATGTTATTTACCAGGGAGACGCTATAGTACGTCAAGTTAATATTACTACTACTACTAGTAATAATAATAATAATAATGTTTTTTCTTCATAGTTAGACATAACACATTACAATCCAACTGACGTCTTTCCTTCCTTTGAAGGTAACATGACAACGGACTCTTCTCCAGAAACTACCTTTTATGTCGTAGTATTTTTATCTCGTTCGTCTATTGCCTCAAGATGGTGTCCGGTAATTTCATCGCAGTAATTACATCGTGGTAATTTCATCGCATGGTAATTACATCTCATACATTTTCACCGAATTGTAATTACATTGCAATAGATCACATCGTCAGTAATTTTATCGTAAGGTTTCTTTCACCACACAATGCCAAAAAATAAATGAACAATAAAATGTAATTCACTTAATTTTCTGTAAAACGTCCAAGTTTTGTAGTCAACTGGTTTTGTGAGTGGTAAACATTTTCGGGTTTTGTAAATAACTAAAACTAAACCCATAAAGATGCCTTTGCAGTACGTCGTAAACATAAGGAATAAGAAAAAGCTCATTGGTATTAGTCATCTATTTGTGAAAGAACGAACAAGTGGCGAAAAAACTATTTGGAAATGTGACCAGTTATATATATATATATATATATATATATATATATATATATATATATATATATATATATATATAAAACAAAGTGCAATGCAAGAGTTCATACAAATGAAGATTCCGTTACAAAACGATTGGAAGAACACAATCATGCAGGAGATAATGCTTGTGTTGAAGCTGCCAAAGTGATTAACTTAACTAAAAAAAAAAGCGATCACAGTTACTTAGGAATGAACACATTGCATCGCAACCCAGGCGTACGTTGGAGTATCCCAAGCAGTTGTGGGTCAGCTACCACCACCTCAGTACGTAAAAAGGAATATACGAAATGTTAGAAATACCGCAGCACAAATTCCTGCAAATCCAGGAAGTTTACTCCAGTTAAGCATTCCTCCGCAATATAGGATAACACATTCAAATCACCCATTTCTTCTGTTCGACAGTGATGATGGATCAGACCGGATTATTTTATTTTCGACTCTGAGAAATCTTCAGGTATTTTTGTTCTTTAAATACCTTGCTATTTTGTATTATATGCATTTAAAAATAAATAATTAAAAAAAAACTTTTTAAAGAATGTCGCTTTCTTTATTATCCTCTTTTTTTCTTAGGCTGATTAATTGAGTTAAAAATAAGACTGGCGTCAAACAACTAATAATCATCGACGCTAAAAGAATAGTACTGTAACATGCCAAATGGAAAAAATTGAAAACCCCCATTAATACTAAAAGTTATTTGGTGAGTGTTAGAAAAGTTATACGTAAATGTTCTGAAACTAAATTTGCTGTAAAACATGTTTAGATATGTTTAAAACGGTTTACAGTTGATTATCCAATTAGATTTTCTAACACTAAAGATATATGTTTACTTTTTAAAATAAAATAAATCATGCTTAAAAAAAGACAATCATGAAAAGCATAAAAACAAGTAAAAATCATTATTCTATGACAAATCAAGACGATGAAATTACTTATGTAGGAAAAGTCAACAAACTGGCTACTTGCAAATAGTTAAATACTTTGATCCCCAACAACAACTATAACAGTTATACAAGAAACGTTTTACAGAATTTGCCTTGTGTGGTTTACTTAGCTTTCGGTGAAAAAAACCTAACGATGAAATCACTGGCGATGTGATATAGTACAATGTAATTACAATGCGGTGAAAATGTATGAGATGTAATTACCATGCGGTGAAATTACCACGATGTAATTACTGCAATGAAATTACGTCTTCAGCTGTGACGAAAGTTACAAGTGTTACAACATAACAGTTTCTCGCTCTTCGGTAACCTTTAAGAGGAAGGGCTTTCCCACGTTATCTTGAAAAATCTTCATGACAGACAGAGAAAATAATTGTGGTCTTGTAGGCTTGTGAATGTGGGTAAAAAGATTACTACATATGTTCTTGCAGGCTCGTGAATGTGGACAAAACATACTGCTGGCGGTATTTTTATATACTTTATTCATTAGTAGTTTGCCTTTCAACATACAGTTTCTCTATGTCTTTGAATATTCTTGCGTTGGGGTTTGATCTGAGGGTTTGATTATTATTTTTGGTCTAGTACTGTAACATGCCAAGCAGCACAAAGAAGACTAGTCTCTCACTTTCTACAATTATTTTTTTCACAAAATATTACATGCTGTCACTTGCTGTCGCCATGAGCCTACCTAATACAGCTTTTCTCGCCATTTATGTTTGTGTAAAACACAAATATAAGATTCCTCAGATTCAGGCTTCTTCTGTTGTCCTATACAACACATCGTTTCCTCTCTGGGTCTCCTCTGTTCGAGCTTTTCCTATAACGAGTATGAGAAGTTGCCCGTATGCCTATGAAGTGTCTCCACTCATGAATTTCTTTTTCGCCAAATGAACGAATGATGGGGCTACCTCACCATTCTCTGGGTATCTCTCTATGCCTGAATATTTCGTACATTAAAACTCTTGAATTTTTCATTTATTCCTCACGCATGTTCCTCTATACCTCTAGTGGAATCCGAGCAGGTCCCTCAATTCTATTCTTTATTAAGATTTCTTGCAGCTGGGAGAAGTTATGAAGATTTTAAGTGTTCCGCAATAAAATAATCTCAGGCTCCGGGATATATTATACTTGAAATATGTGGTAATAATGGTAAAGTTCTGCATGAAAAACAAATAGAGGAAAGGACCGTTCACGGAAGATGCTACCACTTCCAGCCATCATCGTAAAATATTGTTTTGCCCATGAAAAAAATAAGAAATTAAAATTACAGATTATTCTGACTTCTGTATCAATTATCTAGATAAATTAAATTCGTTATTCAGACTTAAAGTTAATGAAACTCAGCCCTCTGTTTCTAACTGGAACGTACCCTTCCTCCTAAGACGGGAAGAGAACCGAGAAAAAAGATTTCCTTCCCACACTGACGTTCAGGCGGGCCTGCCCATATCGTTTCGATGTTGGCATATCGACTGAGGTGGGCTATGTGCTCAGGAAACCCGTGGAAGCATAAAAAGATGTGCAAGTTGCCAACATTAAAGTTAAGGTGTGTCTGCGCAGGTCGCCTTTATAGACAGGCCTACGCAGGTGTACCTGAAATCCATTGGCTGGCTTAATACTCTCTTCACAAAGATCAAACGATGCTTCAATACTAATTTGTAGATTAACTAGCCAAGAAGACAAGTAGCTTAGTGTAGTTCACTCTAAGGAAAACGTTGAATTTTGCAGTTTCTTCTTGTACTCTCTAACTTACATTTAATGCCTGGCATAATTATTTTCAACCTCTCGTACTACCTGTCTTTTTTTTTTTTTTTTTTTTTAAGACCAATTTACCAAATAATATTACGTATGGTTAATAAAAGCAATACAAACTCTTAGAGTAGTTTTCTTTATTTAGATTCGTACTAAAATTTGAATTAGTTTTGCATTTTGGTCTTAACCATAATATCTGCCTCCTCCAAAATGGCCGAATCCACCAAATCCTCTTCCAAATCCTCCAAAACCTCCATGGAATCCGCCATGACCGAATCCAGGCTCAGCTTCAGGCTCAGCTACTGGGCTTCTCTTTCCACGGTAGCCACCATATCCGAATCCGTGGCCTCCAAATCCACCGAATCCTCCAAGTCCTCCAAATCCTCCAAAGCCTCTATGGAATCCTCCATGAGCGAATCCAGGCTCAGCTTCAGGTTCGGGTTCAGCTACTGGGCTCCTCTTTCCACGGTAGCCACCATATCCGAATCCGTGGCCTCCAAATCCACCGAATCCTCCAAGTCCTCCAAATCCTCCAAAGCCTCTATGGAATCCTCCATGAGCGAATCCAGGCTCAGCTTCAGGTTCGGGTTCAGCTACTGGGCTCCTCTTTCCACGGTAGCCTCCGTATCCGAATCCATGCCCACCGAAATGGCCACCAAATCCGCCAATTCCTCCGAAGCCTCTGTGGAATCCGCCGTGGAATCCAGGATCAGCTTTGGCTTCCGGTTCAGCAACAGGATCAGCTGCTACTATCCCCAAAAGGACCACGGCTAAGGTGGCGATAATCGTCTGCAAAACATCATTGGAAATGCTTGTATAATCACCTCAACCAAGCTGATAATATCTTAGATACGATTAATGAATGGGTGGTGTTATTACCTCAACAGTTTTCATGAAATATCATTCACGTGAAATTTTATTCATACCATTGTACACCATTGAGAGTTTATAATTGTTTTGAATGTGTCTTAACCCAATTTCTTCTCAAGAATTTATCCTTCAGATGCAAAGTATATTTTCAGAAAAAATAATAATACATAACATTATAAAGAACCAGATAGATGTTTTTTGAATTACCTAAATACTATATGTTCAGAGATCTACATTCATTTCAAATGATGTTCAGTCAGTAAACAAAATATGATACTATTTATTAAAGATGGTTACAAAAGTTAAATAATGTTTACGTTTTGATGTCCAGTACGGTGAACATTCATCAATAGAAAACTTGGATTAATTAGTATTTTTATGTTTCCGTT
>NC_087201.1:80046413-80058913 GCF_015104395.2 Macrobrachium nipponense | reverse complement strand
CATCTTCCGGTATATTTTGCATCTTCCAATCTTGGATGGTCTGGGATGCAGTTTAGATATTTGTCGAGCTTATTCTTAAACACATCTACGCTCACTCCTGATATATTCCTCAGATGAGCTGGCAACGCATTGAATAGACGCTGCATTATCGATGCTGGTGCGTAGTGGATTAATGTCCTGTGTGCTTTCCTTATTTTTCCTGGTATAGTTTTGGGCACTATTAATCTACCTCTGCTTGCTCTTTCTGATATTTTTAGTTCCATGATATTTTCTGTTATTCCTTCTATCTGTTTCCATGCCTGAATTATCATGTAGCGTTCTCTTCTCCTTTCTAGACTATATAATTTTAAGGATTGTAGTCTTTCCCAGTAGTCTAGGTCCTTAACTTCTTCTATTCTAGCTGTAAAGGACCTTTGTACACTCTCTATTTGTGCAATATCCTTTTGATAGTGTGGGTACCATATCATATTGCAATATTCAAGTGGACTACGAACATATGTTTTATAAAGCATAATCATGTGTTCAGCTTTTCTTGTTTTGAAGTGCCGTAACAACATTCCCATTTTTGCTTTACATTTTGCCAACAGAATTGCTATTTGATCATTGCATAACATGTTCCTATTCATCATCACACCAAGGTCTTTAACTGCTTCCTTATTTGTGATTGTCTCATTATTAGGTCCCCTATATGCATATAGCTTTCCTTCTCTGTCTCCATAATTTATTGATTCAAATTTATCAGAGTTAAATACCATCCTATTTACCTCTGCCCAATCATATACTTTGTTAAGGTCTCTTTGTAGAGCGTTCCTATCTTCATCACAAGTAATTTCTCTACTTATTCTTGTGTCATCAGCGAAACTACTCACTACCGAATCCTTAACATTACTGTCTATGTCTTCAATCATAATAACAAACAATATTGCAGCTAGCACCGTACCTTGTGGCACACCGGATATTACCTTGGTTTCATCCGATTTCTCATCATTTGCAATAACTATCTGTTTTCTGTTGTGTAAAAATTCTTTTAACCATCTTCCTACTTTATCTACGATATTGTGTTTTCTAATTTTCTTTGCTAATATATTATGGTCTACTTTGTCAAAAGCTTTTGCAAAGTCTAGATAAACCACATCTGTTTCATTTCCGCTTTTCATATTTTTGAATATGTTCTCACGGTGGACTAACAGTTGGGTTTGTGTACTTTTTCCGGGTACGAAACCGTGTTGTCCTATATTAAACAAATTATTTTTTATTAAATGTTTCATAATATTTTTCTTCATTACCCTTTCATACACTTTCATAATATGTGATGTTAGACTCACAGGCCTATAATTACTTGCCTCTAGTCTTGATCCACTTTTGAAAGTAGGGGTGATATATGCTAATTTGTGCTCATCATAAATCTTGCCTGTATCTACACTTTGTCTTAATAATATTGCAAGTGGCTTTGCGATAGAATGAACTACTTTCTTTAACAAAATAGCAGGGACTCCATCCGGCCCTGCAGCAGCTCCATTTTTAATTTCATTAATTGCCTGCACAATATCAGCTTCATTAATTTCTATGTCAGCTAAATATTCACTATTTTCGTCCCTTACTTCTATATCATTATCTTCATTATCCATTCTAGGGGTGAATTCTCTCTTATATCGTTCTGCCAGTATGTTGCAAATTTCCTTTTTTTTTCATTCGTTAATCTCCCTTCAATTCTCAGAGGGCCTATTTCTATTCTTCTTTTATTCATCTTCTTCACATATGAGTATAATAGTTTGGGGTTTTGCTTGATATTTAATAGGGTTTTTTCTTCCAAGTCCCGTTTTTCATTTTCTTTTGATTGTATAATCTTTTGTTCTGCATTTTCTATCTTACTTTTTAGTTCTATAACTTTCCATGCATTTTTTTCTTTTGCAAGACCTTTTTTCCACTTTCTGATTTTCTGGAACAAGATCCTTCTGTCTCTTGGTATGCATGAATGATGTTTACTTTTCTTCTTCGGTATATATTTATCCACTATTTTCTCCAATATTTTATATAATATCTCCGTATTTACCCTTATGTCATCACTTACGAAAATGTTATCCCAATCTTTGTTTAATTCTTCATTAATTTCTGACCATTTTATATTTTTACTGTAGAAGTTGTATTTTCCATATCCTTCCCACTTTTTCATTTCTTGCTTATCTCTATTTTCACTTGCTTTGGAATGAACTGTTAATTCTATGACATTATGGTCTGAAATACTCGCATTATAAACTATTATTTCTTTAACATAATTCATCTCGTTCACAAATACTAGGTCTAAAGTATTTTCCTTTCTTGTTGGCAGGTGATTTATTTGTTGAATGTTGTATTCTAGTAGCATATCTAATAGCTTTTCAAATTGCCTCTTATCTTCTGCCTAACACTATTACTCTCTTTTTTATATGTATAAAGTACACCACAATCTCCTATTCGTTCTTTCCCATTCTACGAAAGGGAAAGTTGAAGTCACCCAAGATAGGAGAATAGTCCAGTCCTTGTGATTTTCTACATATATCATCCAATTTTTCAATTATTAAGTCAAACTCTTTAGTATTAGGAGGTCTATATATTACTATGTTCATCAATTTTTCAGATTCAAATTCTACCGCTATTAGTTCACATTCTGAGTTACTATATTTCTCATATATTTTTCCTTGTTTTTTGTCTTTCCCATATATTGCGGTTCCCCCTTGATTCCTATTTTTTCTATCTGATCTATAAGTTTGGAACCCTTTTATTTGATCATCATTCCCAGTCTCTTGGGAATACCAGGTTTCACTTATATTCATTATATCTATTTTCTTTTCATTTTGGGTTAGTTCTTCTAAGTACTCTATTTTTCTTTTTGAGTTACTCGTAACTAAACCCTGCGCATTCATCACTATGATGGTTTGCGTGTTTTCTCCTTCATTTAATAATGGTAGTAATAAGGATTTTCCCATGTCTCTTTCCTGTTCTGGTATGTTGTTCTTTTTTCATTTCCAGAAATTCTGACATTAAAAAATCCAACTTTTCCATAATATTTGATCTTCCTTCATCATAATTATTCATTTTGTGTCTGAATCTGCAATTTTCTCCGTTTCTGCAATATCCTCTTGCATAATAAATACAGTTATTATCTCTTGAGTAGAATTTCGGAGCTGATGCTTTGAAATTTTTTGCTGACACCTCTGCATATCTCATTGGTGGTTTGCTTTTCTCTTTTACCTGATATTCTTGATTTCTCTCTTTATTTGTTTCTTTCTTATTTTGGATTTTATTACTTGGTTGGTTATTTATTTGATTATGATTCATGGCTACAGGGTGCATATATTTGCATTTTTTGTCGAACTTACATCCTTTTCCTTCTTTTAGGTTTTTACATATTTTTGGATGCAGATCTCTGCAATCATCCCCATATCCATCTAAGTATGCACATTTACCATATATTTCATAGTTTTGACATACCTTAGGATGTTTGTAGTAACATCTTTCTCCAAATCTGCAATTCCCTCTTTTCAAAAGGTTGCAGATTTTGTCTTTCTTGTCTATTTTTTCCTCTTTCCCGTCATTGTGTAGATCTGGGTAGAGCCTCTTCGGGATTTGCTTTTCTGTTGTCATATCGTAATTTATTTCTTCGTAGGTATGCTGCTTTATTGCCTCATATGTAGTATCAATGAGTATCTCTGCATCCATACTTTTATCTTGTTCTTTGTTTTCCTTATTTTTTTCTGTCATTTCATTTTTGTTTACTTCTCTTCCGTTCTTCTTCTTCTTCTCTTGCTTCTTCCTCTTCTTCTTCATCCTCAACTATTTGTACATTCAATCTTGATTTAATAACATTGTCTATCCATGATAGACATGTTGAACAAAAAATTCTTGTATCTTTTCTCAAATCTTGCACTACCTCAGCACACTGTGGATGGGTCGGAATGTTGCATGCAGCACATTTTCTGATTAGGTTTTGTGGATTGACTATGCTATACCAAACCTTACACAGTTTGCATGCTTTTGGCATTCTTTTTCCTAATGCATCAATTAGGATATTCACAAGATTCACCTTATTCATTTTCTTTGTCGGAATATGTTGGTTTATGTATATTTTCTTTATGAGTCTCTTGACCACTTGGATTTTATTTGGAACTTCTTCAATTATTTTCAAGATGTTTTCATTAGATTTGTTCCAGTTTGAAGGATTATATCCTTCTAATATATCTATGAATGCTTTTGTATCTTTTTGGTTAGGACTGTTGCTGATTTCATAGATGAGAAATGCCAGTTCCCTTCCTGCTACCTCATCGTATTGCGAATCCGCTAAGCAAGCTAAATTACGCCACCTCTTCCCGCAGTTGGAACTTACTGCCATCTTGTTCTGATTCACAGTATTACACTTGATAAACTAACTTAGAAGACGCTTTATCCTACTATTTTCACACTAATCTTATCACCGATAGTTCACGAACACTTCTAGATATTTCTCAAATTCTAGTCGTATGTTAAACTTGTGATATCTGTTGATTAATCTGACTTCACGCGGGTATGTCTCACCAAGCAAGAGAGAGAGAGAGAGAGAGAGAGAGAGAGAGAGAGAGAGAGAGAGAGAGAGAGAGAGAGAGAGAGAGAGAAAGCCTGCAGTTAACTAACTGTTAAATTGTTTTAAGTCACGTTATTTTACCCTTAGACTTAATTTGTACATAAACAATGGTATCTATTATTTCAGCACCGGTTTGCGTTCTTTGTGTTCTTATGAGTTCTTGTGTTAAATATTCAGAAAAAAAAACGAAGATTAGGCGAGGGTGGAACAATTTCGTTCCTAAACGCTCCATAACTGCAAGTGAAATGTGACCCTGAGCCCAATCCAGCTATGAGTGTTTTTCTGGTCCGTCATTCATCGTTATGTCAAAGTTCTTGGGAAACTTGAAAGCGACGACCGTCACTATATCGATGATGATGATGGTGGAGCCAATTGTGACTCAGATGTTCACAATTAACTGATCGCAACACTCCCAATGTTAATAGTGATGTTGGTGCGAATGATGAATCAAGAGTTGGGACTATACCATCCATCCAGGATCTCCAGTGGACCGTTTTTTATTCTAGAAAGGGCCAGTCTCTCCTTCCTGAAGACCTGTGCTATTCAGCACCAAACAGTCACTGATAGGTATGTGCATGAAATTTCTAATGTAATCTTGAGTCACTAAGCAAATGATCAAATTAATACTGCTGAAATGGACTGAATCAATGTACATACTATTGATTTGCTCCTGTTTTGAAAAGTTACTTATCAAGTTAGATAGTGAATAATAATTCTAAAGGAAATCAAATTTCTTTGTACAGCCTTTCAATTCAAGCCCAAATCGTATAATGCCCTCTGTAAATTTGCTGCTGAATATGTTTATGATCAGGGATCTTTCAGAATTATTAAAACGTATCCCTAAATTCGTAGGAATTCGATCTCAACTTCAAATTCTGAAAGTAAATATGAAAGTAAATATTGCTTTCTGTTTAATTTTACATTTTACCTTTGGGGACTGTATTCAGACACCTTGATTCTAGACTTTGGCTAAAACCTTCCATAGATGGTAATGCTCCCTTTTGCAATGATCCAAATCTTTCAACAAAACTCTTTAGATCAACTTGCCTAGAAGATAAGTTGCTTGGTGTAATTCATTCTTAGGCAAGAATGTCTTCGATAATCTTCTCTATTACTCTCTGACTTACCTTTAATGTTTTTGAATAATTATTAGCAACCTTTCATATTACCTGTTTTTTTTCTCTCTCTCTCTCTCTCTTTTTGAGAGTCCCTTGTCAAACATTTGTGATCCCCTTACTAGGTATAGTTAATGAAAATTAAATGTATTATTATAGTAGTTTTCTTTAATTAGATTCGTATTAAAATTCGAAATAGTATTGCATTTTGGTCTTAACCATAATATCTGCCTCCCCCGAAGTGACCGAATCCGCCAAATCCTCCAAATCCTCCAAATCCTCGATGGAATCCACCGTGAACGAATCCAGGTTCAGCTACTGGGCTCCTCTTTCCACGGTAGCCTCCATATCCGAATCCGTGGCCTCCAAAGCCACCAAATCCTCCAAGACCTCCAAATCCTCCAAAGCCTCGATGGAATCCTCCATGAACAAATCCAGGCTCAGCTTCGGGTTCGGGTTCAGCTACTGGGCTCCTCTTTCCACGGTAGCCACCATATCCGAATCCGTGACCTCCAAATCCACCAAATCCTCCAAATCCTCCAAATCCACGGTGGAATCCTCCAAAGTGACCTGGATCGGCTTCAGCTTCAGGGTCAGCCACAGCCACAGCCTTGGCTTCAGGCTCAGCTACTGGGCTTCTCTTTCCACGGTAGCCTCCATATCCCAATCCATGTCCACCGAAATGGCCACCAAATCCACCAAATCCTCCAAATCCTCCGAAGCCTCTGTGGAATCCACTGTGGAATCCAGGATCAGCTTTGGCTTCAGGTTCAGCAACAGGATCAGCTGCTACTATCCCCAAGAGGACCACGGCTAAGGTGGCAATAATCGTCTGCAAAAAAAATTGAAAACGTCCCTTTAATTACACTTATAGCAACAGGTCTAATAATATCTTAGAAACTTACATTAAACCAGAATTAAGGTTTACCATCAGTTTCTGTAAAATATTATTCACTTGGAGTAATGATCATACTATGGTTCAGAAGTGGATGACTAATTTTTTTATATATAGCTTTGCCTGTTTTTTAAGAAATCCAATACACATTTCCAGATAAAATTTATAATACAAAATATTATAATCATCAGAAATATAATTCATGACTTATTTATATAGTTTATGCTCAGGGATCTAGATCATCATTGTAAATGATGCTAATCAACAATCAGAAAAATGTGTTAAGATAATTGAGGCTATGTTTGATAAATGTTTACACTGACATCAAAATAACACACGATTTCTACTATAAAGTTGAACTTTCACAGCATATAAACACATTTTAGTATTCCTTTTACTTTAATATTTTCCTTATATTTAATTAAGATTTATGAATAGAAAGTAAAGGTTGATAAGGTGATGCTTAACTTTTATTGTCATTTTTAAACAAACGTTAACTATGCCTTCCCCATTTATGATTAATTTATAAACATTGAAAATTATTATGCCAATCGAATATCTCTCTCTCTCTCTCTCTCTCTCTCTCTCTCTCTCTCTCTCTCTCTCTCTCTCTCTCTCTCTCCTACCTTGGACATCATCGTGCAGTGCTTGAGAGGCGACTGTGCTAAGACAGAGTCCGGGATCCCCTTATATACTGACAGGAAAACTCAGGTGTCCTTCGGATGATCGTCAAGATCCTGAAGAAAAAATACTACGTCATCCTCTATTATCGTACAGGGGCCATAACCTTCTTCTCTTTTTGCTACTTTCGTTTCCTTTTGAAAAAAAAAAGGGGGAAATCTGATGAAGTCTTGTTTTATATTTAAATATTGTATGTTTGTCAGAATTAATATATATATATATAAATATATATATACACATATATATTTTACCCACACGCACATATTTACATATTATGTGCGTGTGCATTCACTATATGTTAGTACATATAAAGGAAGAAATTATATATGTATATATATATATATATATATATATATATATATATATATATATATATATATATATATATTATACGCATATATAGAGAGAGAGGGATAGATAAACAGAAACGGGTGTATTCTATATCTCTGCCAGATCGCCCTTCTCAAGATTAGAAGTTGAAAGTATTGCTAACAAAATGTCTTGAAGGAACGCGAAACAATTGGCTGTCATCATTGAAGCCTACGATTCTTCACTCAGAAATAGCCTCATTCAGCAATTCGGTGACAGTGGATTTAACTTTCTCGCAAATAAATAAAAAGAATCTTACCCTTTTACTAATCAAAAATAGTTTACAATCTATTGGTCCATAACATAACAAAGGAGCCAAAAGAAAAGAAAGTGAACAGCAAACATGAACTTCTTACTAAACAAATCAGCTTTTTTCAGGACAATGACTCACGAAAAATCAGCCAAAATTTCTACTAAACTTTTTATTTTTTAAATGTTTTGGTGGCCATCCCTGGAATGTATATTTAACCTCGTTGTGATCTCTTCGAAGTTCTGATTATATGAAAGAGAGCGAGGGAGAGGAGGAGAGAATTCAGAAGCATGCATGCTACAGAAAAAATTAACTGTAAAGTCAAACAGAGAGAGAGAGAGAGAGAGAGAGAGAGAGAGAGAGAGAGAGAGAGAGAGAGAGAGAGAGAGAGAGAGTAGTCACCTGTTAAACTTTTTCAAGATAAGCTATTGTTTTCTCTCTTGAGTTTTGTGTTCGCATGACTTATTTTCGTGTTAAATATTCTACAACGGAAATAACAAAATCACGAAAGCTGTAAACAGGTGAAACGGTTTCGCTCCTAAACTTGGGTTGTGACCTTGAGCACAATCTAACCAGAAGCACTCGCTTCCAGCCGGTCATTCATCTTTGCACTGGCAGTCACTATACCAGAGATGCTGATGGTGAAGCCGATGTCGCTCAGAAGTCCAAAGCAAATTGTCCTTCACTGGTCGCGACTTACACTATGATAATATTGATGGTGATGTGAATGATAAAGGAAAATTTGGGAATATGCCTCCCCTTCTGGATCTCCCGTCGACTTGTTTTTATTCAGGGAAGGGCCAGTCTGTATTTCCTGAAGAACTGTGTTGTTACGCACCCAACAGCCACTGATAGGTAAGGGGGCCATCTAATGCAATCTATTCTTTAAGGTAAATTTTTATCCTCGATCCACTACGAGAATGACAAAATAAATACTGCTGACGTCGTTCCAATTACTGTACATCCTTTTGATTTGCTGCATTTATGAGAAGGTACTTATCAAGTTAGAGAGTGAATAAAAATTCTAATTCAAATTAGATTATTTTGCAGCCTTTACATTGAAGCCCTAATCTTTTTACTCCGTCAAGGAATTTACTGCTATATATGTTTATGATCAAAGACAAATCAAAATTGCAGCAACATATCCCCTAAATTCATAGGAGTTCGATCTCATCTTGACATTCTGAAAGAAAATATGAATAGAGGTTCCTTCCTGTTCAATTTCATGTCTTGCCTTTAGTGACTGCATTCAGACACCTTGATTCTAGATATTTGCTAAAACCTTTCACAGTTTTTATACTCCCTTAACAATGATCACAAAATCTTTCAAGAAAAATTTATAGATTCATAAGTCAAGAACAAAAGTAGCTGGGTGCAATTCACTCATAGGTAATACTTCCCTTGGTCGTTTCTTCTTGTATTCTTTATCTTACCTTTAATGCTTTAAAATAATTATTAGTAACCTTTCATATTACCTGTTTTTTGGACAATCCCTCTCTCAAAAATCTGACCCTCTATACAAGTTATGTTTAATAAAAATTAGATATATTATTATAGTAGTTTCCTTTATTTAGATTCGTTTTAAAATTCGAAATACTTTTACATTTAGGTCTTAACCATAATATCTGCCTCCCCCAAAATGACCGAATCCACCAAGTCCTCCAAATCCTCCAAAGCCTCGATGGAATCCTCCATGAACAAATCCAGGCTCAGCTTCGGGTTCGGGTTCAGCTACTGGGCTCCTCTTTCCACGGTAGCCACCATATCCGAATCCGTGACCTCCAAAGCCACCAAATCCTCCAAGTCCTCCAAATCCTCCAAATCCTCGATGGAATCCACCGTGAACGAATCCAGGCTCAGCTTCGGGTTCGGGTTCAGCTACTGGGCTCCTCTTTCCACGGTAGCCTCCATATCCGAATCCGTGGCCTCCAAATCCACCAAATCCTCCAAGACCTCCAAGACCTCCAAATCCTCCAAAGCCTCGATGGAATCCTCCATGAACAAATCCAGGCTCAGCTTCGGGTTCGGGTTCAGCTACTGGGCTCCTCTTTCCACGGTAGCCACCATATCCGAATCCGTGACCTCCAAAGCCACCAAATCCTCCAAATCCGCCGAATCCACGGTGGAATCCTCCAAAGTGACCTGGATCGGCTTCAGCTTCAGGGTCAGCCACAGCCACAGCCTTGGCTTCAGGCTCAGCTACTGGGCTTCTCTTTCCACGGTAGCCTCCATATCCCAATCCATGTCCACCGAAATGGCCACCAAATCCACCAAATCCTCCAAATCCTCCGAAGCCTCTGTGGAATCCACTGTGGAATCCAGGATCAGCTTTGGCTTCAGGTTCAGCAACAGGATCAGCTGCTACTATCCCCAAAAGGACTACGGCTAAGGTGGCGATAATCGTCTGCAAAAAAAATTGAAAACGTCCCTTTAATTACACTTATAGCAACAGGTCTAATAATATCTTAGAAACTTACATTAAACCAGAATTAAGGTTTACCATCAGTTTTTGTAAAATATTATTCACTTTGAATAATGTTCATACTCTGGTTCAGAAGTGGAAGACTATTTTTGCCTGTTTTTTAAGAAATCCAATACACATTTCCAGATAAAATTTATAATACAAAATATTATAATCATCAGAAATATAATTCATGCCTTATTTAAATAGCTTATGTTCAGGGATCAAGATGATCATTGTAAATGATGCTAATCAACAATCAGAAAAATATGTTAAGATAATTGAGGCTATGTTTGATAAATGTTTACACTGACATCAAAATAACACACGATTTCTACTATAAAGTTGAACTTTCACAGCATATAAACACATTTTAGTATTCCTTCTCCTGTAATATTTTCCTTAGATTTAATTAAGATTTATGAATAGAAAGCAAAGGTTGATATAGGGATGCTTATCTTTTATTGTCATTTTTAAACAAACGTTAACTATGCCTTCCCCATTTACGATTAATTTATAAACATTGAAAATTATTACGCCAATCGATTATCTCTCTCTCTCTCTCTCTCTCTCTCTCTCTCTCTCTCTCTCTCTCTCTCTCTCTCTCTCTCTCCTACCTTGGACATCATCGTGCAGTGCTTGAGAGGCGACTGTGCTGAGACAGAGTCCGGGATCCCCTTATATACTGACAGGAAAACTCAGGTGTCCTTCGGATGATCGTCAAGATTCTGAGGAAAAAATACTACGTCATCCTCTATTATCAAACAGGGTCTATAACCTTCTTCTCCTTTTGCTACTTTCGTTTCCTTTTGAAAAAAAGAAAAACTGTTGAAGTCTTGTTTTACATTTAAATATTGTATGTTTGTCAGAGTTTATATATATATATATATATATATATATATATATATGTATGTATATATGAATATCTTTTACTGCAAAACAACATGATAGTGTTTTATGGGCCTTTCACCTTCATATACATATACATATATATATATATATATATATATATATATATATATATATATATATATATATTATATTAACCATACACACATATATACATATTATGTGCGTGTATCCTATATATATATACATACATATATTTTACCCATACACATATATATACATATTATGTGCGTGTATTCTATATCTCTGCCAGATCGCCCTTCTCAAGATTAGAAGTTAAAAGTATTGCTAACAAAAAGTCTTGAAGGAACGCGAAACAATTGGCTGTCATCATTGAAGCCTACGATTCTTCACTCAGAAATAGCCTCATTCGGCAATTCGGTGACAGTGGATTTAACTTTCTCGCAAATAAATAAAAGGAATCTTACCCTTTTACTAATCAAAAATAGTTTACAATCTATTGCCCCATAACATAACAAAGGAGCCAAATGAAAAGAAAGTGAACAGCAAACATGAACTTCTTACTAAACAAATCAGCTTTTTTCAGGACCATGACTCACGAAAAATCAGCCAAAATTTCTACTAAACTTTTTATTTTTTAAATGTTTTGGTGGCCATCCCTGGAATGTATATTTAACCTCGTTGTGATCTCTTCGAAGTTCTGATAATATGAAAGAGAGCGAGGGAGAGGAGGAGAGAATTCAGAAGCATGCATGCTACAGAAAAAATTAACTGTAAAGTCAAACAGAGAGAGAGAGAGAGAGAGAGAGAGAGAGAGAGAGAGAGAGAGAGAGAGAGAGTAGTCACCTGTTAAACTTTTTCAAGATAAGCTATTGTTTTCTCTCTTGAGTTTTGTGTTCGCATGACTTATTTTCGTGTTAAATATTCTACAACGGAAATAACAAAATCACGAAAGCTGTAAACAGGTGAAACGGTTTCGCTCCTAAACTTGGGTTGTGACCTTGAGCACAATCTAACCAGAAGCACTCGCTTCCAGCCGGTCATTCATCTTTGCACTGGCAGTCACTATACCAGAGATGCTGATGGTGAAGCCGATGTCGCTCAGAAGTCCAAAGCAAATTGTCCTTCACTGGTCGCGACTTACACTATGATAATATTGATGGTGATGTGAATGATAAAGGAAAATTTGGGAATATGCCTCCCTTTCTGGATCTCCCGTCGACTTGTTTTTATTCTGGGAAGGGCCAGTCTGTTTTTCCTGA
>NC_087201.1:80018913-80041413 GCF_015104395.2 Macrobrachium nipponense | reverse complement strand
GAAAGTTTCATAGGACGGTGGTCAGACCAGCAATGGTATATGGAACAGAAACAGCAAGTATGAGGACAACAGAGGAGAAGATAGATGTAGCAGAAATGAGAATATTGAGATGGATGTCGGGAGTAACAAGGGAAGATAGGATTAGAAATGAGTATATAAGAGGATCCACAAAGGTAGTTTAAATATCGATGAAAATACAGGAGGGAAGGCTTCGATGGTATGGACGGACACCTGTTACGAAGAGAGGAACCTCATGTTGGAAGACATACGATGGAAATGAAAGTGCGAGGTAGAAGGAATAGGGAAGACCAAGAAAGAGATGGTGTGATTGTGTAGGGGAAGATATGTTATGAAAAGGTATTAACGAGAACAATGCAAAGGACAGAAATTGATGGAGACGACTCATTCACAACGGCGACCCCATGAAAATGGGTTAAAGCTGGGAAGAAGAAGAAGAAGATTCCTCCTACAGATCAGGATTAGTGAGAAAAAGCATTGAATGGCATTATGGAAGCCGTCAATTCTTCATTCAGAAATTTCTTAAATTAACAATTCTGCGAAATTACATTTAACTGTCTGAAACATTAAACATGTTCAAAATAAACAAACACTGAGTTGATTGAATTATGTAGGGAAATGAGAACAGAAGATAAGGAATTGCGTAACAATGGCATTCACATATATAGTTTTCCCTTACAGTGATTTTTATTGACTTTTATTAATGAGATACGAAAAGGAGGGTTCCCTAATGACGTCAATTCTTCAGGACCATGACTCAGGAAAAATCAGTTTTTCTATTTTTACAAAAAGTCTTCTTGTGGCCGTTTCTCGCATTAATATTAAGCCTCGTAGGAGAGAGACTGGCAGACAGACGCACAGACAGAGAAAGAGATGGAACGTTTAACGTTTTCAGAGTCATTCATGCAACAAAAACAAATTGATTGAAATGTTAACCGGAGAGAGAGAGAGAGAGAGAGAGAGAGAGAGAGAGAGAGAGAGAGAGAGAGAGAGAGAGAGAGAGAGAGAGCGATTGCACCCACCTATTAAACTTCCTTGTCAAGTTCTTTTTTCTCTCTTGAGCTTTGTCTATATACAAATAATAATTATCGCTTCAGCGCCAGTTCAAGCTCTTACTAATTTCTCATGACTTCTTTTCGTGTTAAATATTCTGCAAGGCAAATAAAAAAAATAACAGAAAGATAAAGTTCGTTCCTAAACGCTCCATAATTATAAAAGTGGGTTGTGACCTTAAGCCCAGTCCAACCGGAGCGATTCTTCCGGCCGGCAGTTTAGCGTTGTGTCAAAGTTCTTGGGAAACTGGAAGTCGGCGACCAGCGATGTTGATGGTGAACCTATTGGTGACTCAGAGGTCGACAACAATTTAGTCCTCACTAATCGTAACATATGCAATGAATTTGTTGCTGGTGATATGAATGATGATTCAAGAGCACGAAATATGCTAACCCTTCTGTATCTCTTATGGACTTGTTCTGGATCTAGAAAGGGCCAATCTATTTTCTCCTGAATAGCTGTACTGTTATTCCATCTGAAAATTTGCTGTTGAATATATTTATGATTAGGAATCTTTCAAAATTATAACAACAAAATATCACCTAAATTCATAGGAGTTCCATCTCAACTTCAAATTCTGAAAGTAAATATGAGATGTACCTTTCTGTTTGATTTTACATTTTACCTTTGGGGACTGTATTCAGACACCTTGATCCTAGACTTTGGCTAAAACCTTCCATAGATGATAATACTCCCTTTTGCAATGATCCAAATCTTTCAACAAAACCTTTCAGATCAACTTGCCTAGAAGATAAGTTGCTTGGTGTAATTCATTCTTAGGCAAGACTGTCCTCAATCGTCTTCACTATTACTCTCTGAGTTACATTTAATGTTTTTGAATAATTATTAGCAACCTTTCATAATTTTTTCTCTCTCTTTTTGAGAGTCCCTTATCGAACATTTGTGATCCCTTTAATAGGTATGGTAAATGAAAATTAAATATATTATTATAGTATTTTTCTTTATTTAGATTCGTATTAAAATTCGAAGTAGTATTGCATTTTGGTCTTAACCATAATATCTGCCTCCCCCGAAGTGACCGAATCCACCAAATCCTCCAAATCCTCCAAATCCTCGATGGAATCCACCGTGAACGAATCCAGGTTCAGCTACTGGGCTCCTCTTTCCACGGTAGCCTCCATATCCGAATCCGTGACCTCCAAATCCACCAAATCCTCCAAGACCTCCAAATCCTCCAAAGCCTCGATGGAATCCTCCATGAACAAATCCAGGCTCAGCCTCGGGTTCGGGTTCAGCTACTGGGCTCCTCTTTCCACGGTAGCCACCATATCCGAATCCGTGACCTCCAAATCCACCAAATCCTCCGAATCCACGGTGGAATCCTCCAAAGTGACCTGGATCGGCTTCAGCTTCAGGGTCAGCCACAGCCACAGCCTTGGCTTCAGGCTCAGCTACTGGGCTCCTCTTTCCACGGTAGCCTCCATATCCGAATCCATGTCCACCGAATCCATGGCCACCAAATCCACCAAATCCTCCAAATCCTCCGAAGCCCTTCTGTGGGAATCCACTGTGGAAATCCAGGATCAGCTTTGGCTTCAGGTTCAGCAACAGGATCAGCTGCTACTATCCCCAAAAGGACCACGGCTAAGGTGGCGATAATCGTCTGCAAAAATTTATTGGACAATTCTGATGATATCTTAAGACATTTGTTGAATCGTTATTTTTATATTTCACGTGGAATATTGTTCATGCCATTCCTCAGGACTAAAAGTTTTGCATTTCTTTTTTTTTAATATTCTCAAGGTGGTATTTTCTGAAATACATACCCATTAAATATAAAATATATAATACCAGCTAAAAATAATACAAGGTATTGTAAATTATTCAGAAAAATAATTGACGTCTTTGTTACATATTTTATATTCAAACTACATACTCCTTTCAAATAAGAAAAAAGATAGAGATGCGGTCATAATGGCTAAGGAATTCTCACTCTGAGATAACAAAAACCGCATTGTAAATAAGAAAAATATGTTTTCGTTCTGAAGCACAAGTTAAACAACATATCAATAAATTTTGAGTTTCATTTCCTGCGCTGTTTACCATATATTTAATGTTCACAAATCGATAACTAAAACTTATATATTAACGTAATCGTCTAGTTATACTTTGTTAATAAGAGGAAAATATATCCCAAATTCATGATTGTGTGAAAAATGAAAATGAAATAAGAAACTCTACTTCAATTAATTCTCTCTCTCTCTCTCTCTCTCTCTCTCTCTCTCTCTCTCTCTTCCTTACCTTGGACATCATCGTGCAGTGCTTGAGAGGCGACTGTACTGAAACAGACTCGGGGATCCCTTTATATACTGACTGAGGAAAGCCAAGTGTCCTTCGGACGATCATCAGGATCTGGAGGAAAAGAACTACGTCACCTCCTACCAATAAACAAGGGCCATAGTGGCAACCTTCACCTCTATTTCAACTTTCTTTTCTTCTGGAAAGATTGTTGAAGTTTCGTATGATACTTAGATATTTCATGCTCATGAAATGGAACATGAATATCAATAAATGTGCACACACACATACACTTTATAATGTATATATATATATATATATATATATATATATATATATATATATATATATATATATATATATATATATATATATATATATATATATATATATATATATATATATATATATATATATATATATATAATATATATATATGAATAACTTGATCACGAAGTATATAAAAGGTGATGCTATGTATAAATAAAGGTTTTTGCCACGAAGAAAAAAAGGAAAAAGTGAGATGTATTAATACATAGAGAATCTTTCCAATGCAAATTCAGTATTTATAGAAAACCCACAAATAATTTAACATATGTACATTTTTATTCTGGCCACCATCTTAATATTAAAATTTCAATTTTTTCTTCTATGTTCCTACACGCTTTGCGTATCGCGAGTCCACAATATCTTGACCAAGAAATAGAATACATAAAAAAGATAGGAATTGATCTCTGCTACCCACCTCATTTAACAGATTTATATTATCAAAAAGCTCGCAAAAAGTTTTATAGAGTTGCTATTAATGAAAAAGAAATGCCTAAAAATGTACTTAGCTTACCTTACTTTCGTGGATTTGAAACCATAAAATCAGTATTTAAATCGTTTAATGTTAATGTAGTGTTCTCTTTTTACAATACCATTAAAGATATGCTAATTAAGAATAGTCCGGTAACAAATAACATAATTATTTACAAAATTCCTTGTAAGGATTGCCCATCGTTTTACGTTGGTCAGTCAAGTAAAAATTTATGTGTACGTATTAAGCAGCATATGTATTCAGTTAGAACAGCCCAGACTTCAAATGCACTGTTTATCCATCTGAGTGAAAAATCTCATTGTAAATTGGGGTGATACCTCGGTAATTGCTAGATCTAATGATTATGTTTCAAGAAATTTACTGGAATCGACAATTATACAAATCACTAATAAAAAACACCTAAACCTTCTCTCTCTCTCTCTCTCTCTCTCTCTCTCTCTCTCTCTCTCTCTCTGGTTCGATATTCTCTCTCCCTCTTTCTCTTGCTCGATAATTATAGTTATATTTTCTTTCGTCTTTTCATTAATAATAATTTTTTGGGAAAATTTGTGTAAATTTCATGATATTAAATTGTATATGCTTCCTTGTTTTTTCAAAATGTACTGTTTTCTGGAAGAATAACTTGTTTAATGCGTGTATCCTCCAAGGTGTGGCTACCCTCAGGCGTTTCCTCGTTTCTGTAGAGTGAAATCGCCCTTATTGCTAATCTTGTAGTGTCAGTCTGGATATTAAGCCTTCTTTTGACTATGTTTTCCTCTGTAAAATCAGTTTGCCTTAGTAAAGGGTCTGAACAGGACCGAAAGTACTCGGCTATCTCGCTTTTTCATTTTTTCCTTCGTGGCAAAAACCTTTAATTATACATATATATAGTATATATATATATACATCCTGCAGATCAGGATTAGTGAGTAAAAGCATTGGATGCCATTATGGAACCCTTCAATTCTTTGTTCAGAAATTTCATAAACTAACAATTCTGCGAAAGTACACTCAACTGTCTAAAACATTAACTATGTAGTGAAATGGGAACAGGAGATAGGGAAGTGTGTAACAATGGCATTCACATTTATAGTTTTCCCTTACATTGAATTTGTTTGACTTTTATTAATGAGACGTCACATTCTTCAGGACCATGACTCAAGAAAAATCAAAGTTTTTGTAATTTTACTAAAAGTCTTCTTGTGGCCGTTTCTCGCATCAATATTAAGCCTCGTAGGAGAGAGACTGGCAGACAGACAGACAGACAGACAGACAGACAGAGAAGAGATGGAACGTTTAACGTTTTTAGAGTCATTCATGCAACAAAAAACAAATTGATTGAAATGTTAACCGGAGAGAGAGAGAGAGAGAGAGAGAGAGAACGATTGCAGCCATCTATTAAACTTCCTTGTCAAGTTCTTTTTTCTCTCTTGATCTTTGTCTATATGCAAATCATAATTATCGCTTCAGCGCCAGTTCAAGCTCTTACCAATTTCTCTTGACTTCTTTCCGTGTTAAATATTCTGCAAGGCAAATAAAAAAAATAACAGAAAGATAAAGTTAGTTCCTAAACGATCCATAATTATGCAAGTGGGTTGTGACCTTAATCCCAGTCCAACCGGAGCGATTCTTCCGGCCGGCAGTTTAGCGTTGTGTCAAAGTTCTTGGGAAACTGGAAGTCGGCGACCAGCGATGTTGATGGTGAACCCATTGGTGACTCAGAGGTCAACAAAAATCTAGTCCTCACTGATCGCAACATATGCAATGAATATGTTGCTGGCGATGTGAATAATGATTCAAAAGCACGAAATATGCTAACCCTTCTGTATCTCTTATGGACTTGTTCTGGATCTAGAAAAGACCAATCTCTTTTCTCCTGAAGAGCTGTGTTGTTATGCCATCAGAAAATTTGCTGCTGAATACGTTTATGAACAGGAATCTCTCAAAATTATAACAACAAAATATCACCTAAATTCATAGGATTTCCATCTCAATTTCAAATTCTTAATGGAAATATGAGTATATGTTCCTTTCTGTTCAATTTTTCATTTTACCTTTGGGGACAGTATTCAGACTCCTTGATTCTAGACTTTGGCTACAACCTTCCATAGATATTAATACTCCCTTTTGCAATAATCCAAATCTTTCAACAACACCTTTTAGATCATCTTGTCTAGAAGATAGTTGCTAAGTGCAATTCACTTTTATGCAAAACTTTCTTTTTCCGTTTCTTCTAGTACACTCTGACTTCTCTTTAATGATTTACAATGATTATTAACAACCTTTCATATTACCTGTTTTTTGGGGGGTAGGGGTTAATGAAAATCAGACATTATTATGGTTTTTTTTTTATTTAGATTCGTATTAAAATTCGGAGTAGTATTACATTTTGGTCTTAACCATAATATCTGCCTCCCCCGAAATGTCCGAATCCACCATGTCCTCCAAATCCTCCAAATCCTCCAAATCCTCGATGGAATCCACCGTGAACGAATCCAGGCTCAGCTTCGGGTTCGGGTTCAGCTACTGGGCTCCTCTTTCCACGGTAGCCTCCATATCCGAATCCGTGGCCTCCAAATCCACCAAATCCTCCAAGACCTCCGAATCCTCCAAAGCCTCGATGGAATCCTCCATGAACAAATCCAGGCTCAGCTTCGGGTTCGGGTTCAGCTACTGGGCTCCTCTTTCCACGGTAGCCACCATATCCGAATCCGTGACCTCCAAATCCACCAAATCCTCCAAATCCTCCGAATCCACGGTGGAATCCTCCAAAGTGACCTGGATCGGCTTCAGCTTCAGGGTCAGCCACAGCCACAGCCTTGGCTTCAGGCTCAGCTACTGGGCTCCTCTTTCCACGGTAGCCTCCATATCCGAATCCATGTCCACCGAATCCATGGCCACCAAATCCACCAAATCCTCCAAATCCTCCGAAGCCTCTGTGGAATCCACTGTGGAATCCAGGATCAGCTTTGGCTTCAGGTTCAGCAACAGGGTCAGCTGCTACTATCCCCAAAAGGACCACGGCTAAAGTGGCGATAATCGTCTGCAAAAATTTATTTGACAATTCTGATGATATCTTAGGACATTTGTTGAATCGTTATTTTTATTTTTCACATGGAATATTGTTCATGCCATTCCTCGGGACTAAAAGTTTTGCAATTTTTTTTTAATATTCTCAAGGTGGTATTTTCTGAAATACATACACATTAAATATAAAATATATATTACCAGCTAAAAATAATACAAGGTATTGTAAGTTATTCAGAAAAATAATTAACATCTTTGTTACATATTTTATATTCAAACTACATACTCCTTTCAAATAAGAACAAAGATAGAGATGCGGTCATAATGGCTAAGGAATTTTCACTCTGAGATAACAAAAACCGCATTGTAAATAAGAAGAATATGTTTTCGCTCTGAAGCACAAGTTAAACAACATATCAATAAATTTTGAGTTTCATTTCCTGCGCTGTTTACCATATATTTAATGTTCACAAACCGATAACTAAAACTTATATATTAACGTAATCGTCTAGTTATACTTTGTTAATAAGAGGAAAATATATCCCAAATTCATGATTGTGTGAAAAATGAAAATAAAATAAGAAACTCTACTTCAATTAATTCTCTCTCTCTCTCTCTCTCTCTCTCTCTCTCTCTCTCTCTCTCTCTCTCTCTCTCTCTCTCTTTTCCTTACCTTGGACATCATCGTGCAGTGCTTGAGAGGCGACTGTGCTGAAACAGACTCGGGGATCACTTTATATACTGACTGAGGAAAGCCAAGTGTCCTTCGGACGATCATCAGGATATAGAGGAAAAGAACTACGTCACCTCCATAAACAAGGGCCATAGTGGCAACCTTCACCTCCTATTTCAACTTTCTTTTCCACTGAAAAGATTGTTGAAGTTTCGTATGATACTTAGATATTTCATGCTCATGAAATGGAACATGAATATCAATAAATGTGCACACACACACTTTATAATTTATAATATATAATATATTATATATATATATATATATATATATATATATATATATATATATATATTTATATATATATATGTAATACATATATGAATAACTTGATCACGAAGTATATAAAACGTGATGCTATGTATAAATAAAGGTTTTTGCCACGAACACGAAGGAAAAAAGGAAAAGTGAAATGTATTAATACATAGAGAATCATTCCAATGCTAATTCAGTATTTATAGAAAACCCACAAATAATTTGACATATGTACATTTTCATTCTGACCAACATCCTAATATTAAAATTTCAATTTTTTCTTCTATGTTCCTTCACGCTTTGCGTATCACGAGTCCACAATATCTTGACCAAGAAATAAAATACATAAAAAAGATAGGAAACGATCTCTGCTACCCACCTCATTTAATTGATTTATGTTATCAAAAAGCTCACAAAAAGTTTTATAGTGTTGCTATTAATGAAAAAGAAATGCCTAAAAATGTACTTAGCTTACCTTACTTTCGTGGATTTGAAACCATAAAATCAATATTTAAATCCTTTAATATTAATGTAGTGTTCTCTTATAACAATACCATTAAAGATATGCTAATTAAGAATAGTCCCGTAACAAATAACAACATCATTTACAAAATTCCTTGTAAGGATTGCCCATCGTTTTACGTTGGTCAGTCAAGTAAAAATCTATGTGTACGTATTAAGCAGCATATGTATTCAGTTAGAACAGCCCAGACTTCAAATGCACTGTTTATCCATCTGAGTGAAAAATCTCATTGTAAATTGGGGTGATTCCTCGGTAATTGCTAGATCTAATGATTATGTTTCAAGAAATTTACTGGAATCGACAATTATACAAATCACTAATAAAAAACACATAAACCTTCTCTCTCTCTCCTCTATCGCTCCTCTCTATCTCTCTCGTCTCTCTCTCTCTCTCGCTCTCTCTCTCTCTCTCTCTCTATCTATCTCTCGGCTCTCTCTCTGGTTCGATATTCTCTCTCCCTCTTTCTCTTGCTCGATAATTATAGTTATATTTTCTTTCGTCTTTTCATTAATAATAATTTTTTGGGAAAATTTGTGTAAATTTCATGATATTAAATTGTATATGCTTCCTTGTTTTTTCAAAATGTACTGTTTTCTGGAAGAATAACTTTTTTACTGCATGTATCCTCCAAGGTGTGGCTACCCTCAAGCGTTTCCTCGTTTCTGTAGAGTGAAATCGCCCTTATTGCTAATCTTGTAGTGTCAGTCTGGATATTAAGCCTTCTTTTGACTATGTTTTCGTCGGTAAAATCAGTTTGCCTTAGTAAAGGGTCTGAACAGGACCGAAAGTACTCGGCTATCTCGCTTTTTCATTTTTTCCTTCGTGGCAAAAACCTTTAATTATACATATATATATATATATATATATATATATATATGATATATATATATATATATATATATATATATATATACATATATACATCCTGCAGATCAGGATTAGTGAGTAAAGGCATTGGATGCCATTATGGAACCCTTCAATTCTTTGTTCAGAAATTTCATAAACTAACAATTCTGCGAAAGTACACTCAACTGTCTAAAACATTAACTATGTAGTGAAATGGGAACAGGAGAAAGGGAAGTGTGTAACAATGGCATTCACATTTATAGTTTTCCCTTACATTGAATTTGTTTGACTTTTATTAATGAGATACGAAAAGGAGGATTCCCTAACGACGTCACATTCTTCAGGACCATGACTCAAGAAGAATCAAAGTTTTTGTAATTTTACTAAAAGTCTTCGTGTGGCCGTTTCTCGCATCAATATTAAGCCTCGTAGGAGAGAGACTGGCAGACAGACAGACAGACAGACAGAGAAGAGATGGAACGTTTAACGTTTTTAGAGTCATTCATGCAACAAAAAACAAATTGATTGAAATATTAACCGGAGAGAGAGAGAGGAAGAGAGAGATAGAGAGAGAACGATTGCAGCCATCTATTAAACTTCCTTGTCAAGCTCTTTTTTTTCTCTTGATCTTTGTCTATATGCAAATCATAATTATCGCTTCAGCGCCAGTTCAAGCTCTTACCAATTTCTCTTGACTTCTTTCCGTGTTAAATATTCTGCAAGGCAAATGAAAAAAAATAACAGAAAGATAAAGTTAGTTCCTAAACGATCCATAATTATGCAAGTGGGTTGTGACCTTAAGCCCAGTCCAACCGGAGCGATTCTTCCGGCCGGCAGTTTAGCGTTGTGTCAAAGTTCTTGGGAAACTGGAAGTCGGCGACCAGCGATGTTGATGGTGAACCCATTGGTGACTCAGAGGTCAACAAAAATCTAGTCCTCACTGATCACAACATATGCAACGAATATGTTGCTGGCAATATGAATGATGATTCAAGAGCACGAAATATGCTAACCCTTCTGTATCTCTTATGGACTTGTTCTGGATCTTGAAAGGGCCAATCTATTTTCTCCTGAAGAGCTGTGTTGTTATGCCATCAGAAAATTTGCTGCTGAATATGTTTATGATCAGGAATCTCTCAAAATTATAACAACATAATATCACCTAAATTCATAGGAGTTCCATCTCAATTTCAAATTCTTAATGGAAATATGAGTATATGTTCCTCATTGTTCAATTTTTCATTTTACCTTTGGGTACAGTATTCAGACTCCTTGATTCTAGACTTTGGCTACAACCTTCCATAGATGTTAATACTCCCTTTTGCAATGATCCAGATATTTCAACAACACCTTTTAGATCAACTTGTCTAGAAGATAGTTGCTAAGTGCAATTCACTTTTATGCAAAACTTTTTTTGTTCGTTTCTTCTAGTACACTCTGACTTCTCTTTAATGATTTACAATGATTATTAACAACCTTTCATATTACCTGTTTTTTAGGGGTAGGGGTTAATGAAAATTAAACACATTATTATAGTATTTTTTTATTTAGATTCGTATTAAAATTCGAAGTAGTATTACATTTTGGTATTAACCATAATATCTGCCTCCCCCGAAATGTCCGAATCCACCATGTCCTCCAAATCCTCCAAATCCTCCAAATCCTCGATGGAATCCACCGTGAACGAATCCAGGCTCAGCTTCGGGTTCGGGTTCAGCTACTGGGCTCCTCTTTCCACGGTAGCCACCATATCCGAATCCGTGGCCTCCAAATCCACCAAATCCTCCAAATCCTCCGAATCCTCCGAATCCACGGTGGAATCCTCCAAAGTGACCTGGATCGGCTTCAGCTTCAGGCTCAGCTACTGGGCTCCTCTTTCCACGGTAGCCTCCATATCCGAATCCATGTCCACCGAATCCATGGCCACCAAATCCACCAAATCCTCCAAATCCTCCGAAGCCTCTGTGGAATCCACTGTGGAATCCAGGATCAGCTTTGGCTTCCGGTTCAGCAACAGGATCAGCTGCTACTATCCCCAAAAGGACCACGGCTAAGGTGGCGATAATCGTCTGCAAAAAATTATTGGAAGTGACCATGAAATTGTTGAATCATTATTCTTATTTTTCACATGGAATACTGTTCATGCCTCTGCTCGGAAGTGAAAGATTTGAAATACTTTAAATACGTCTGAACGTGTTTTTTTTTTTTTTTCAAAAATTTACTTTCAATGAAAACTATATCAGCAGATAAAAAAAAATACAAAATATAAATTATTCATGCAATGAATTCACGTCTATGTTATACTATTTTAAGTTAAATAATCTAGATATTCATTTCAAACGATGCTCACGAAACAATCAGAAAATCATTACACATGTCACAATTAGCGACAAATTTATACTCTAAGATGAAAATTGCGTGTAAAATTAAAAAAGTAACGAAAAAGATTTCCTCCATTCAGCATAAGTGTTGTTTCCCTTACATTTAACGTCCATCAGTTGAAAACTGAGATTAGTAACCTAATTTACCTTTTATTGGCATTTTTATGAATGAAACTGCACTTTGCTCTTCGAATCTATGATTAACGTAAGAGAAACTGAATTGAACAAACAGACTTTTTGTCTTCTCTCTCTCTCTCTCTCTCTCTCTCTCTCTCTCTCTCTCTCTCTCTCTCTTACCTTGGACATCATCGTGTAGTGCTTGAGAGGCGACTGTACTGAGACGGACTCAGGGCTCCCTTTATATACTGACAGGAAAAGTCAAGTGTCCTTCGGACGATATTTAAGCTTTTGAGGAAAAAATGCTACTTCATCGTCTAATAATAAAAAAAGGGTCATTATAGCATTTGTGCTCTCTCTCTCTCTCTCTCTCTCTCTCTCTCTCTCTTCTCTCTCTCTCTCTCTTCATTTAATGTGAAAGAAATCGTTTTAGTTCTTTATTACATTTAGAGATTATATATTTCTGAAAGAGAGCATATGCATGTATGTTTATTCATCTAAAGTATATATTTATATTCGTCTATATGTATTTTGTATACATGTACATATATACATATATATATATATATATATATATATATATATATATATATATATTATAAACAATGCATACATGCATACATACATATATTCATGCATATATGTGTACATACTTGAATAATTTGATCACGAAATATATAAAACGTGATGCTATGTATAATTAAGGTGATGCCACGGAGGAAAATAAAAAGACGAAAGATGTTGGCAATTCTCGTCTGTTCATTTTCCTCCGTGGCATCACCTTTATGTATACACACACACACACACACACACACACACACATATATAAATAATATATATATATATATAATATATATAATATATAATATTAATATACATTATATATAGATATTATTAATATATATATATAGATAATATATATATTATATATAATATATATATATATGTTAGTGTGTGTGTGTGTGGGTGTGTGTGTGTGTGTGTGTTTACTGTTGCAGACTGAAGAAAATATAGAATAAACTTCGTGGATTTTGTTTTATATATATATACATATACATATATATATAATATATATATATATATATATATATATTCATAGAGAGAGAGAGTGAGAGAGAGAGAGAGAGAGAGAGAGAGAGAGAGTAGACAAATCAGTAAATTCTATTTTCTGCCAGATGATCTTTCCTGAGATCAGAAGCTGACAATTAGGCTTCCGAAGGTTTAATGAAGAATGTTGCAGCTTCGGATGCCATCACCGAATGTTTCTTCTTCCAATAATCCTGTGAGAGTAAAGTGGAGTCTCTCCCAGGAAAAGAAAGAATTGAAACCACATTAGTTTCCTACCTTTACCCCTTAATGTGGCTACTGTCAATGAACGCTTAATGAAAGGGATACGAAATGTACACCTGTAAAGAAGGGAAGTTATCACAAGAGCATCGCATTAGGTGCAAACAAGTCTCGGGACTTCTTCCAGCTGAAAAAAAAAAAATGCTTGCTATGACAGCGTGTACATACATACAAAACATAGCTAACTTGAACAACATACATAGAAGGTTTCAATACGCTGTTGGTGGGACCTTCTGCGTAGGTGTATGAAAGCAGCTGATGTTGTCAAAGTATGAATGTGCCAGTGAAAGTTGTGTTGTATTTTCTAAGTCCTAACCCTACGAAGGAAAACAACCTGCCACGCACAAATATATATATAATATATATATATATATATATATATATATATATATATATATATATAAATTGATACATATGATTATATGCGATAGTCTGTCCCACACGACCAGCAGTTTTGCGCCAACAGGACTGTCGTTTTTTTCTGAATGTAATTTACGGCTCATGATCATGGCGTAAAATTCATTCCAAGGAAGTGTTCCAGTGGCGTATTTTAAGATAAGTTAAGATGAATATAACTAAAAAAAAAGGTATGGCACAAAAAGGGGGTTGGGGTCCCGAGAGAAACGAAAATAAAGGTTTCATCGAGCTCGAGCTGGCTATATTCGTATTGTTTGACCCGTCAAATACCAGGCAGAAAAATAACCAGTTCAAATTGGGGGTCGTTGGACTGAAAGCTTCTAAAAGTATTTCAATTTATATCTCCGCAAGAAGGAGGTGCTCAGTTCTCTTAACCTTTCGTTTAGACAATTGATAGAAAAAGCTACAGTGATTTTTTGTCTTCAGAAATTCGTTCTCTCTCTCTCTCTCTCTCTCTCTCTCTCTCTCTCTCTCTCTTTAATGCTACTGTAGTAATCGTGTGTGTGTGTGTGTGTGCTTTTTTTATGTTCCATAACCTGGTGAGAAAAGTATTTCAATGAACTTGGTCAAGTAAAGCTTTTGGTTAGTGTGTTTCAGATTGCCATACATTATATCAAATTTCCATAAATTCAAAAAGTATTTCTTCTGTGTTGCAGTGTTAATGCACTTCATAATAATTCGTATTTTGTAATCCATTTTATTTCCTTTTTACTTACATAGTAAATTTTTCTTGAGAATTTTATAAATATGGATTTGAATGTCATTTTTACACTTGTCAAATATTCTCACTCTTTGCTGCCCCTCCCAAGTAAGAAGTTTTCTAGCCAATGATGACATTACAGAAACGGGAAGTAGGGCTGACTTGCATAAAAGAAAAAAAAGACGCTTATGTGGACACAGCTGCCTCTAAACTAGATCTGCGTAAAACATTAGCCTTCAGTTTTCACTGCTTTGCAAGATTACCATAAAACAAGAACAAAAAAGGACGCTTGAAATCCAACGGCAACCAACGATAATTGCGCTTGAAACGCTGAGTAAGATAATTATCAAGGCTGCGCATGCTCAAGAATCATATTCGCAAATCCACACTTGCAAATTAAGCGTTATACAGGTTTCCCTGTTCAGCTATGTTATTTGTAAAGAAAACGACTTATTAAAGTACCAGCGGTATAGCTCGCATTATATTTGTGGGAATGGAGGCAACCTAAAAGTCACACCAAAATGAAGGCGGTCACGGTCTTGCTGTTAAACTTTCGTACTATGTTATAGTTAGACAGATTACATATCACATGACGCCGGCTTTCGGATTTTTAATGACTGGTATTTGATATATTATAATATGTGAGAGTAAGATGGATAGGAAGTGGAAATAGTTTGGTCATGTCCTCTACACAGCGCTCCCTCCCCAAGGTGTTGGGGGAAAGGGGGGGGGGGGGTGACGGAAGAATAGCGAATGATGGTGTCAGCTGGGCTTTCTAAGATCTCTGAAGGAAGCGAACTTTGAGTACCTATGGAAGCCAAGACTGGAATGTACGATGAGATTGTTAAGGCAGCTATCCTCCATGGAATTATTGTTTGGTAGTTGAATGCAATTGAGGGAAAAATGGTGGAGGATTTCCGCGGAGCGTAAATGGTACAAGAGCAATAAATAAAGGTGACTAATCTGGATATATGTAGGAGTGGAAAAAAGGGGATATCATAAGTAAAATGATGAAATGGATTGTTTTGAGATGGTTAGGACACGTGGAAAGAATGGAGGAGGATAAAATAGCGAAAAGTTTGCAAAGTTAGGATGCGTTGGGAGGACAGAGTTCAAGAAGAACTAGGGAGGGCTGGATAGGTGGTGCGTGAAAAGGAAACCCTGGGTCATCTGTGCAGGTGCTGGAAATAACTGATGCTTGGAAATTCTTCTTGCACTGGAGCTCATCTGCAAGTCTCTATATATATATATATTATATATATATATATATATAATATAATATATATATATATATATATATATATTGTATATAGATATATATATATATATATATATATATATATATGATATATACTATATATATATATATATATATATATACATACTATATATATATATATATATAATATATATATATATATAATATATATATATATATATATATATATATATATATATACATAGATATATATATATATTATATATATATTATATATATATATGTGTGTGTGTGTATGTGTGTATACACATACATGAAAAATACATAGTATAGAATTCCTTATGACAATCGTATCTCACATCGAAAGGATGAACTGAGACAGTTGAGTTTATAATCAAATGAGACATCTTGCCTCACGAAGAAGTGACCATGGCGAATCTTCACAATGACTGGAACACTGTAATTTAATTAGGTATATGACGGTTTTTACGAAGATTCATGATGCTACACTCATTACACTATGGACATTAATTATTGAAATGCCTATATATATATATATATATATATATATATATATATATACTATATATATATATATATATATATACATACATACACTACATACGTTACATACATACATACATACATCATACATACTACATACATACATACATAATAAATATATAGTATAGAATTTCCAATGACGATCGTATCTCACATCGAAAGGATGAACGTATACAGTTGAGTTTAAAATCAAATGAGAAATCTGGCTTCACGAAGTGACCATGGCGAATCTTCACAATAACTGGAACACTGTAATTTAATTAATTAGGTATATAACGGGTTTTACTAAGATTCATGATGCTACACTCATTACACTTCTGACATTAATTATTGAAATTAAAATCATCTCGTTTTTCAAGAGGCATAACGATTGAAAGATTTATTTTCTTTTTCATTTTCAAGAGCAACAGACTCTTGGACAGGCAGCAGAAAAAAACAAAACAAAACAAAACCAAGACAAGCCTGGAAGGAGGATGAAACAACCACAAAGGCAGCGACTGACCTTCCTGCCTCTGGGTGGAAGAAAGGTTATGATGAGAGTCAGGAAAAACAGAAGCAGAAAGGGAATTCCAAAGGATAGCTGCGAAAGGAAGCAGTCACCGAACCGTAAGATGTGAGATCATGTGACCGCTGCCCTTGCATCCTCCTCTCATATTCATTATTTACATTAAATCCCTTAAGACTTCTGTTATTGTCACCTCTACTACTCTTCACTTTAACGTTCAGATGTTGTCATCGATATGTGACGTCATTTGCTCAGAAAGATTAAGGTGGATTGTCCTTCGTGAGCAGTCTATGGGTCTCGCATATTTTGTTTGCAAACTTCGGATTATTACGAAAAATTAGTCATATATGAATCTTCCCTCAACAGAATTTTTTTCAAAAACAGATTAATAATAGATCAACTGTTTGATCGATGAGAGAGAGAGAGAGAGAGAGAGACAGAGAGACAGAGAGAGAGAGAGAGAGAGAGAGAGAGAGAGAGAGAGAGAGAGAAAGAGAGAGAGAGAGAGAGAAGAGAGAGAGAGAGAGAGAGAGAGAGAGAGAGAGGGGAGAGGAGAATCTGCAACTAAAAATAACCAACACCATTTGCAATTCATTACATTTTTCTAAGATAGGTAAATAATAGATAAACGAACTGGTGGATGAATTGAGAGAGAGAGAGAGAGAGAGAGAGAGAGAGAGAGAGAGAGAGAGAGAGAGAGATGAAACCGTTCCCCTAATCACTGCAACTAAAAAAAAAGAAATAAAAAACCTTCGAAAGGCTCTCACGGGAAAAGGTTTTTCCACCTATGACGAAATGACTACCGTGTTTCTGTCACAATATTTCAACACTTGCATACGATCGCCTATTCCTCAAGAATTTCCGGAATAACGCACTATATTTTCCACGACGCAGAAACGTATAGCAACAAGACAAGCGTTGGAAATTGGGAGACCCAAATAGCTACAAAAAGGCCACGTTTATTTCAGCCATTCCTACCAGTTTAATTCCAAGGGCGAGTTCCCCATCCCGGCCCCGTCCCACCCAACCACCTTAAAATCCCTGGTGGGGATCACGCGTGCTTGTAATTTAGGGCACCGAAATTTCTTAATTGCTTCCTCAAAAAAAAAAAAATGTTTTTACAGTCGTCGCAAATTTAGTTACTTTTCTTTATGAGATTTTATTTTTTGTTAAGCTGCTGTTCCATTCCAGTCATTATTTTCTAATTACATTTACGGCCATCTTGTATTGCTGTGCTTTTTTGTTCCGTTCCCTGTAATTATAAAAATCTGGATTTTTTTTTAACTCGCCATGAAAGAAACCTAAAACTCAGCCCAGTAATAATTCAGTTCCAGAAATGATGTAATACCATTAAATGAATGAAACCGCGGACGGATCTATTGTCTTATGAAAAGGTAAACGGTACAAAACTCGATTTCCATCGACTCGAACAAAAGCGGAGAAACCTTTCTCGGGTCGTTAAGTCTAGACTGAAAATATTTTTGGAAATAAATGTCTGTACCGTGACCCTCTGACCGAAGGATTTTCTCTTTTCCTTTGAACGAGGCGAAAGCATATTTCATTGTGAACTGCTTGGAAAATTGCTATTTTTTCCTCTCTTTTAAACTGCATCTCTCTCTCTCTCTCTCTCTCTCTCCTCTCTCTCTCTCTCTCGTGAATTTTCGTCTTTTTTTCCTTTATAGCACTATTCTATTTTTTCTTATTTCTATATTTCATCCTTCTCTCTCTCTCTCTCTCTCTCTCTCTCTCTCTCTCTCTCTCTCTCTCTCTCTCTCTCTCTCGTGAATTTTCAGCCTTTTTCCTTGATAATAATAGTAATATAAATTTTCCCATTTTTATACTTCATCTCTCTCTCTCTCTCTCTCTCTCTCTCTCTCTCTCTCTCTCTCTCTCTGTTTGTGAGTGTGCGCGCGAGAGCGGTGTGTTGTGAATTTCTTTATTTTTCCTTTATAAAATGAATTCAATCTATTGTCAATTCTTTTTATTATGAGCGATTAAATAGACTTTTTAGTAAACGATGAGACAGTATCATAAATATTTTTCTGCAAGATTTGAAAGGCAGTCAGTTACATTCTACTCTTTCCTCTCTCGCTCGTGAGATAACAGTTCGTAGTATTTCATTCCATTCAGAAATAGATAAAGATTATTCATTCTTTTTATTTCATCTCTACCAATATAATTGCACTTTGCTAAATGAAAACTATGGTATATTTTGCCCTCCTCTCCCCAACCAACCCTCTCTCTATATCAGTAAAGATTATTCATTCTTTTTATTTCATCTCTACCAATTTATTTGCACTTCGCTAAATGAAACTATGGTATTCTTTACCCTCCTCTCCCCAACCAACCCTCCCCCCCCCCCCTCTCTCTCTCTCTCTCTCTCTCTCTCTCTCTCTCTCTCTCTCTCTCTCTCTCTCTCTCATAAAGATTATTCATTCTTTTCATTTCATCTCTACCAATTTATTTGCACTTCGCTAAATGAAACTATGGTATACATCGTCCTCCTTTCCCCAACCAACCAACACACCCTTTTCTCTCTCTCTCTCTCTCTCTCTCTCGTCTCTCTCTCTCTCTCTCGGGCCTCATAGCTGTAGTTATAGTAAGAACCTCGCTTGATCCCGGAACGAGGAAGGGGTGGTATAGGCACGCTTCCTTGAACTCTACTACGTCCTTGATAACCTAAACAGTGATTTTGCTTTTGATTTTAGTCTCTGATTGGGGGAAGAGAGAGAGAGAGAGAGAGAGAGAGAGAGAGAGAGAGAGAATAGATAAGATGTACTGGTAAAAGAATGAGTGATCACTGCTCCACCATAATACATGGCATGTGTATATTATTAGAAAAACAGAAACCAGGAGCGAGTTACTTATCAAATCTTCAAATCTCTCTCTCTCTCTCTCTCTCTCTCTCTCTCTCTCTCTCTCTCTCTCTCTCTCCCTAAGATTTGATTATAGCACTAGCACATATAACAGGTGAAATTTCGAGAGAATTCATTCCATAATTATGGTTACATAATTGTGATCGACAGTAGGTAATCACACTAGTGAATCAGTGAAAATTTTACGTAGTTTATTCAAGTGTGTAAAAATATCAAGAACTCAAACATGAATCGTGTGGTTTTTCACTGAAGAAATTGTTTATCATTGAAGATGAACAGTTTAAGCACGGTTTCAAAGCGTCAAAAATCAGTCTTCGTTTATGCATTACAATGATAGCCTTGATCAAATTCATTTACCTAAAAAGATTTATATTAATATACATATTATTTTTATCATTTCAGTAGATGAAACTATTCACAGGGAACAAATACATAGGGGCCATTGACTTAAAATTCAAGCTTCCAAATATTGTTGGTTTCAACCTCCTATCGCGGACCCAACACTGTACTATAGTCGATTCATTTAAGGTAGATTCTTGCGCCTACGAGACGTTTGTTTGGCGGCCTCTGATTGGCTGGTACCGGGAGGTAGGCCGCTCGCTCATTGTCATATTTTCGTCTGTGACTTAGAAAACATGCAGTATGTTTATATTTCTTCATTTATCTCACGTTTTCCAAAAGATAATATAGTTTTGGTCATACCAAAGGATTCGGTATTAATTGTACAACTAAATAATCTTTTCCTGAAACCAATTAGATAAAACAAAGGAATTACAACGAGTAAAAGTGAAGAGAAAAAATTTCAATCTTTACACCTGTTTTTATTTATCATCGGATTTTTAATAAGTCATACGATCAAGATAAATTAAAACTTTTATTTTCATACAATGAAATCACCCTGAATACGCTGGTGCTTTCAGATTTTGGATGCGTGTAATATGTGAAGAGAAAATGAAGAATATGTCTTATTATTTTGCAGCCGTACTTGACTCAGCCTGATAGGAAGTCAATCTTTCTTAATTATTTGTTGTTTATATTTACTGAGATTATTATTTCATATCACTCAAATAAGTCTCTGATGTCTCTTTCATTTGAAAATATATTCATAAAATAAAATTAGAAACAATGTCTTGAAACAACCTGATTAAAGTTTAGGCTGAGTTGAAGAGTGTGAAGTCGTCTTTCCACAGAGTTCAACTTCTTTGCTGGATTGAATTCGCCGCGGCCCGCATGGGTCTGAGCTAACTATACCAGATGCATCCATCTGATTATTATTATTTTTTTCCTTGTCAGATATGCCCAGACATACTATATGATATTGGATTTAAAATGTTCGACAGTTATAATGTAAATTCTGTGTATTTATTTTCAGAAAATGTAATAATATAACATGGTAAATATTGTCGAAACTGCAACCTTTTATATGGCTAATTGGCAACTCAAATCTCTCGCTGAGACGACAAACGCAACGACGACGCCTTGCAGATCACATTCTCTCAGCAATACCGTCAAACTTGAATCATCTACTGTTGCAACATAATAAGACATATTCTCCACTTTCTCCTCACATTTTACACGCATCCAAAATCTGAACGCACCAGCGTATTCAGGGTGAAATTGTTGTATGAAAACACAAGTTTTATTTTATCTTAATCGCGTTAATGATGCAAAATCCGATGATAAATAAAAACAGGTATAAAGAATTAAATGCTTCTCTTTTCACTTTTACTCGTTGTAATTCCTTTGTGTTTTATCTTATTGATTTCAGGAAAAGATGACTTGGTTGTACAATTAATACCGAATCCTATGGTATGACCTAAATTTTCCTATCTTGAGCAAAGCGTGAGTTGATTGAAGAAATATAAACATAATATTGCTAGTTTTCTAAGCCACAGTAGAAAATGATGAGACTGAGCGAGCGGCCTACCTCCCGGTACCAGCCAATCAGAGGCCGCCAAACAAACGTCTCGTAGGCGCAAGAATCTACTTTAAATGAATCGACTATAGTAACTGATCAGAATACAGAACCAGTGATTTTTCATCGCCCCTGGCGAGGCGCGAACCCGCGACATCTGATTGGCATGCCACAACACTAACAACTTTACCAGCAGACCAGCTGGCCCATATGCTCGTACAGGAGTGTTATTTCAGATTTTTGTTTGGGGGGAGCGGGTGGTGGGGGGGGGGGGGGGGGGGGGGGGGGGGGGGGGCCAAGACGGTTTTGCGAGCGACGCAAGCGTAATCATTTGGGTTTTTTATTTTGAGCTATTTTATGTGTTTTTTGAAGCCACGTGAGGAAGGTATTTCAGCAAAAGCTATATACTCCCGCAACTGTTTGTTCCTCTCATCATCACTGGTAGCTAGTAGACAGACAAGGTTCAAGAAACGTATCATTTCCGAGAAATTTTATATATATATATATATATATATATATATATATATATATATATATATATATATATATAGTATTGCACATTTAAAAAGAAAACATGGTGTTACTTCTTGGGGCTTGGGGGGTCAGGGGGGCAAGTTGAAGCTTGAGGGTCGGAGCAAGTTGAGTCTTGGGGCGGCAGTTGGCCCCCCCCAAGCAGCACACCCACCCCCTCACCCCCGCAAAGGACGCCCCTGTGCTCGTACTCACAAGTAAGAGGGAGTGTTGTACATAATGCTAATTCCTGCAACCTGGGATTCCCGTTGACACGATTTACTTATTCACTTTCATCACACGAAGTTCTTCTACATCCAGAATTAGATCGCTTTTCGTGTTACTTATTTCGATTTCGAAGTTGTATTAGAAGAGCATTCATGAGTTATATTCTAAGAAAATTAGAGATATTTTACTATGAACTCAATACGTAAGA